>NC_062980.1:14681180-14981180 GCF_023078275.1 Leguminivora glycinivorella | reverse complement strand
CATTAAGGTGGGATAAATGAGAATGATTTGTATAATGCAATCTATCCCCATCAGTTCCCAGTGGGATGTTTGGACTAAATGGAAATACAGTCAACACCATGTACAACTATGTGTTATGGTCTTATGGTGTATCCTCTAAAAGTGTTCTTCCAAGAATCCAAAATACTGTTGTTTTTTTCAACAGGCCGGTTTCGCCAAGGAGTTTATGCAATCTCAGTATCTGGACGCCTTCCAGCTGGAGTCATCAGGGAAATGAAGAGCCGTGGAATTGTGTACCGACCAAGAGATACCAGCCAGCGATAATAACCAATAATTTACTTATTCCCTATATGTATCAACTCATTTTCAAAATAAATCCATTTATTTCATAAAATTTGTAGTATCTATTATCTATTTACACAAACATACATTCTAACAACTATGTGCTTAAAAAGGATATGCCACAGAATGCAATTCATAAGCATTTATATCAATATTTAAAAAAGGAGTATGCTCTAAGCACATCAATAACTTTTTTGCCTACTGATAGATAGCACTTAAACAAGAAATAATTACGGATTATTGTGTAACACACATTGCTTTTATATTACTGTAACTAATGTAGTTAAACTTTACGACGGAACAAAAAACATTGTTCTCAGACTAGTGAGGTATTGTTCTTCACATTGTACTCCAACTGTTGTGGCTTTACTGGTTTCCAACATGTCATGGAACTCAAAGCACAGATGCAACGATACATCTGTCAACTGCTCCCAGATGGGGGTGCTTTGAACTCGAACTCTGTGCCCAGGACGTCTTTATCAATTTCTTTAAAATCGATGTTCTGCGCCTTCATAGCGTTCTGAAACAAAGCAGTAAGAAGATTCAGATAAGTACATTACAAACTCGAATAACCAAATCGATCTCGACCTATTTAATCTGATCTACCTTAACACATTCTTGATAAATCTTGAATATTCCGGCGCACATTGAATCATCGTGGTCGCCCTTCAGAAATCTGTCCGAAAACCAAGAATTAAAACAATCGTCATATTTCTTCTTAAGCTCGGTGCACTCTTCTCCGATACTATTCATTTTGTATATTTTAATAGGTAATATTTACTTATTATTATTTAAATCTGATGAAATCTCAAATCGATGAAATGCTGTAGTGCTAGTGCAGTGCAAGTAATTTGACAATGACATGACATGTTTGATTTGACAGAATGGAGTGATATTTCACTGTTTTTCTTTTTCAATTCAAGTATCTAGTGATCTAGTAGATTTTTAGCTAACAACGTACACAGGAAAGTAAAATAAGCAATTTTACGAGTATTATTATTCCATCCCTTAAAGTTGTGTACATAACATAGAGTAAGTACATAAAGCAAAATTACGATTTCCCTCCGAATTACGCAAGAGAAAAATACTGCTTTCGACCAGCTGTGTCATTATACAACAATCCAATCTACGCATTTCAGCTACACAGTGAATTCAAAATCTACTTACTATAATACCCCTAATTTAATGATTCCTACCTAGTCTCATACAACAGTGGTTACTACACTAATAATTCTGTGTTTCATGTTAATCTGTAATAAAAATTACAATAAAATGCTAACTTACCTGGATCCAAATCGTAGCATGATATAATTATTATTGCGTTTATAGGAGTAAAGCATCTTCGTTCACGTTTTTCTGACGTTTTACATGTTTTAGGTTTTAGGTTATGTTTCTTGAAGATTTGGAAGAAAATATTGATTTATTGTAATATTTCCAACGTTACCTTACGGTAATTATGGATGATATACTTAAAGATAATCGTTTTGTAAAATATCTAAACGATCCACGTTACAGACAAATACCTAAACATGAAAGGAAGGTTAAAATCGACAAACGATTTCAGTCTATGTTCAATGATTCTAAGTTTAAAGTGAAATATACTGTGGATAAGAGAGGCAGACCTGTAAATGAGACTTCCACAGAAAATTTGAGGAAATACTATGAGTTGGAAGAGTCAGACGGGAGTTCCGATTCTGAGGATGAGGAAGTCGAGGACAAAAGTGGTGCGGAGTCTCAAAAGGACGAAGCTAGCCCTGGTAGATTCGTGAAACGGCCACAGAGTGACGAAGAGCAGAATGACGATGCTGGACCCGAGTTTAAGAATGATAAATTAACGCGAGGCAAACTAAATGCGAAAACGAAAGATAGGCTGTTGGATCTAGACATTGATTATGCTCGAGGAGAAGGTATATATTGAATGATTCTGTATTACTGTTAAATACGATTCGTCGACTACTATAAGTATAGTAGTCACAGACATCCCTAATGTGGATACAATAGTGTTTATAACAAAACACAAGTGAATAATACTGTGTAACCTTTTTGTCTAAAAAAAATGTATAATCTATATAATGAAGAAAGCTTTTAGCTTCTTGCAAACATTATAATGTTCTTGGTTGCTCCAGGTGTCCTTTTAACCGACAGCTCTTCAGATGAGGAAAGCAGTGAAGAAGAGGGGGAGAGTGAAGTAGAACATGAGTGGGGGGAGCTGGATGCAGAGGCGGAAACCACTGAGGAATCAACTAGAAGGTGGGTTTTTTTTTAAACTTTTTACTTTTACTGCAGGAGGGTTTTTGCCAATGAAAACATTCAGGATATACCGCACATGAAAAGGTGGGTTGTTGTTATAAACAAGTTTTTAGCCCTTGCATTATAGGTTACGGTGACCGCTTTACATCAGGCGGGCCGTATACTTGTTTGCCACCGACGTAGTATTAAAAAAAAAAAAAAAATCCTGAATGCCGGGATAAGGCGTCATCCATATATTACGTCACAGTGTAAGGGGGGGGGTCATACTAAATGTGACAATCCCTGTTAAAGGGATACAAAAAAGCGTGACATAGGGGGGGGAGGGGTCCAAAAACCTGAAATTTGGTGTGACGTAATATGTGGATGATCCCTAACGTAAGGAGGATGATGATGATAACACCAAGAAGAGCAAGATTGGTTCAACATACAGTCAGATGCAGAAAGAGGTGATCCCATCTGCATAGAAATTTGTACGCAGGGAGTTTCACCTTTCCTTACATTTATATACAATATACATCATTTGGAGTTCACTAATTCATCAAAAATAAACAAAACCTTTGGTGCAATCCATGGATAGCTATTCAATAAATGGGTTTAATTTGCAATAATTCTACAAGCTTCTGTGTTTCCATTGTTATACAATCTGTATGTATAAGGGCCAGTTGCATCAACCACATTTGACAGACACATTATCGTCACACAGCAGACGTCTATGGAACTTCCCATACAATAAAATTTAACAAAAGCTTTAACGGTGACAGGCGGTTTGATGCAACCGGTCCTAATTCTACATGGAGTAGAGTTAACCATTTTTATTTAAATCAAATTTTTCCAAAACTTGAGTTACAACCATTGAGCAGACATTATGGTCATTATGACATTACTAGGTTAACATTATGACATGACATTATTAGGTCAACATTATGTTTTAATTTTCAGAATAGCAATTTGCAACATGGACTGGGACAACATAAAGGCAGCAGACATCATGGTTCTTCTCAGTTCTTTCCTACCTCCAGGAGGCATCATATATAAAATAACAGTAAGTAGCATGTTATAAATATGAAGTAGAGATTCTTTTATTCACCAACATGTGTGTTGAGGCTATTGTGTGCCTATACCGTTGAACTATATACCATTGTAAATGACATGAAATAGTATATTTCGATACAAGTTCGAAAAAGAGGAAGTTCGAAACGAGTGGCAATAAAAAACCTGCCATATAATAAACCACTTCTCGCACTAGTGCGTAAAAAAAACACCATCTGTACTGAAAAATATATTATATGTATGTGGTTGTATGATGATGTATTTTTCACACAGATGTCATATATACCATAGATCAAGCAAACATGTCTACTTAGCGTGTCAAATGAACTCAGTAAAATCCACTGAGTTGTCCGTCTTTAATCACAGATTTCGGGCGTCAATTTTTGTAAGTTGAAGTCAACAAAAACATTAAAAATGCCTCGTTACGTGATATTTAATTGCAACAACACTTATGAACATACAACAAAAATTATGAACACTCAAGGCCCTGAGACATATTTAAAACCACAGGCAAGTAACAACTTCAGTACAAAAACTGACATGCTCGGCCCCTATACAAATAGATGAACTTTTTCTTCTATCTAAATCTAGTTCTGTGATTTTTCATGTCAATCAATGTCACTTTCAACACTAGTGCCAGTTTTGCAGTTTTGCATGCATCCTTATAAAATATCAGACCAAGTATATTTCACACAGGTGTTACAGCAGGCTGCATATTATAATCATTCCTAGTTGTATGCTGTTCAGCAATGAAACTATTCTAAACTAATCATGTGTACTATTGCAGATATATCCGTCCGAGTATGGTCTAAAACGCATGCAAGAGGAAGAAGTTCGAGGTCCTATTGAACTCACTGAGCAACGCGAGGTGGACAGCGGCTTGTCTGACGACGGCGGAAATGAAGAAGGTTAGTGCTATCTAATTCACGAAACTTAGCAAACCTCTGTTAATTTTTAATTTGCGTACATAAGAGTCAAAATGATGCACATGCCTCAATAGGCCCAATGGCTGGGTTGGCACTTTTTGGAATGGTCTAACTCCAGTGTCACTGTGTAGTGATGTTTATAGGACACCCTGTGGATAACGTAATGCCATTACTCATTATGATTGAAACCTCATCCTACGTCAACTTAGGTTAAAGATTTTACATATTACATAGGGACAATACAACCATATCTGTCAGCTGGTATATGTATCATCCCTGTACATTATAATGTATCATTTCCAACGGCTGGTTTGGTGAATCGTTCGCGCAGAGGACCTGATCCAACACGCTATCTGTTTCACGCGTTTTTCTAATATATTGAAATAACTCCACCAGGATCAACATACCACATGGAGAAACTGCGCCGCTACCAGCTGAACCGCCTAAAGTACTACTACGCGGTAGTGGAGTGCGACTCAGTGGCCACCGCCGACAAGCTCTACAGCGAGTGCGACGGCATGGAGTACGAGAGCAGCGCCACGCGGCTCGACATGCGGTTCATTCCCGACGACGTCACTTTTGACCAGGTCAGCTCTATTATAGGGGCATTGGGTTTAGAATAACTTGGCAAAGTAAAGCGCATAATTATATTAGTGTTAGGGATGTACCGACTAGTCGGGAAAGCCGACTATCCGGCCACCTTTATAGTCGGCGATTAGTCGGCGACTAGTCGGCAAAAAAGGCCGATTAGTCGGCACTTCATAAATGATAGAAAAACAGTACAAAAATAAATCAACAGCTGATGTGGTTGTATTATGTACCTACTAGCTTTTACCCGCGGCTTCGCCCGCGTAATAAAAGTATTCTTATTGAAACGTTTACAAAAACTAAGATTTTCATTTGGATCCGTAGGTTTCTTTGTAGGTACATCTGTCCGCGATTATTTCGATTAAGGTAAAGCGGGGCAATTCTCGACTGGAGGGCCATTGTAACTGATCTATTTGCTGTACGGTCCGGTTTTGGCTGACTGTACCTTACACATATTACTATTGTTTTTAAAGAAATTCTTGCAATGATTGTAGAATTGTTACACAGCGACCACAGCGTAGGTAGTAGGTATTAATATGTATGTATTTTACCTATATAAATATTTATACTGGGGAAACTTCATACAACCCACATAGCCAGTATCTCGACGCTATGGTCGATAGGGTAAAAAGTACTTCCTTGCATTATCGCTTACAATTTTTTCCATTTTGCTTAATACTTATTGCAAACGTAAACATATAAAAGGCAAGCAAACAACGATCTTCTTACAGCACATTGAATGAAATAGTTATTACGGATGCAGGATACTCGCCGATGCCTACTTACTAATACCTTCTCACTGAGCCACCTGCATTTTACACTGACTAGATATCGATTGCCGACCGATTATTCCGACCCCAAACCCTATTCTTATCCCCGTCCCTATCTCTATCTTTGTCCCCGTCCCCGTCCCCGTCCCCGTCCCCGTCCCCGTCCCCGTCCCGTCCCGTCCCTGTCCCCGTCCCTCCCCTATCCCTATCCCCGTCCCCGTCCCCCATTTTTATTCCTATTACTATCCCTATCCCGATCCCTATCCCGATCCCGATCCAGATCCCTATCTCTATATCCCTACCCCTATCCCGATCCCTATCCCTATATCCCTACCCCTATCCCGATCCCTATCCCTATATCCCTATCCCTATCCCGATCCCTATATCCCTATCCCTATCCCTATCCCTATCACTATCACTATCCCTATCCCTACCCCTATCCCCACCCCTACCCCTACCCCTATCCCTATCCCGATCCAGATCCCTATCCCTATCCCCACCCCTACCCCTACCCCTATCCCAATCCCTATCCCTATCCCTATCCCTAACCCTATCCCGTTCCTATCCCTGTCCCTGACCCTGTCCCTGTCCCTGGCCCTGTCCCTGTCCTTGCCCCTGTCAAATTATCATGCTAGGAGGTGAACTTTGAATAAGAATAAGAATAAGAATAAGAAAACATTTATTGACACACAAATAAAAATTGAACATTTACACAAAAATATTAAAAAATAAAATAGACAACTAGCATGCATGTCAAAAGGAACGGGCTCAGCATGTTATGCTGCGCAGCCATTTTGATACAAATTGACGGCGCAACGCTGATTTTCAGTCCGTCCCCTTTTCTGAACCTCATTAACAACTATGCGGTGTAGGTATGTATTTAACACGAACAGTATTGATGCTGAAATACGTACTTTTACATAATTAATAGGAAACTTTGAAAAATCCTTTCTTAGTGCTCCTCTAAGGAACTTCCGTGTCAATTTAAAATCTCTTGAACCAGAAGTAAAGATAAAAACTAAAGCTATACTTATGGCTATTTTGGATATTTTAACCCCATTGCACAACAACAGGGGAGAAAATTTCTTTTCCACCTCGTTAGATTTTAAAATCGTTGTATTTATTGTAATCAGCGACCCGATAAACCATAAAAACGATACCCATATTGTGTTTTTGACTTTACCCCCGTTGCACCCCTTTAGGGGTCAAATTTTCAAAAACCTGAAACATGTATTTAGTAATATGTCCTTAGGAATCCTCCTGTGAAGTTTCGAATAAAATAGTCAAACTAATCTTGTTTCCCCATACAAACTTTGAACCCCCATTTCACCCTTTTAAGAGGAGAATTTTGAAAAATCCTTTCTTAGTGCTCAAATTTGAAATCTCTAGGACCAGCGGTTTCGGCTGTGTGTTGATCAGTCAGTCAATATCTTCTTTTATATATTTAAATCCCATTGCACCACAACAGGGGAGAAGGTATTTCACTTCCGCCTCGTTAGATTTTAAAAAAGTTGTATTTATCGTGACCAGCGACCCGATAAACCATAAAAACGATACCCATATTGATTTTTTTACTTTATCACCCCCTTTTCACCCTTTTAGGGGTTAAATTTTCAAAAAACCGGAAACACGTATTCAGTCATATGTCTTAAGGAATCTTCCTGTGAAGTTTCGAATAAAATAGTCAAACTAATCTTGTTTCCCCATACAAACTTTGAACCCCCATTTGACCCCCTTAGGAGGTGAATTTTGGAAAATCCTTTCTTAGTGCTCCTCTACACTATATAAGGAACCTACGTTGCAAATGTGAAATCTCTAGGACCAGCGGTTTCGGCTGTGTGTTGATATGTCAGTCAGTCAGTCAATATCTTCTTTTATATATTTTTTTGATATTTAAACCCCATTGCACCACAACAGGGGAGAAGGTATTTCACTTCCGCCTCGTTAGATTTTAAAAACGTTGTATTTATCGTGATCAGCGACCCGATAAACCATAAAAACGATACCCATATTGGTTTTTTGACTTTATCACCCCCTTTTCACCCTTTTAGGGGTTAAATTTTCAAAAAACCTGAAACACGTATTCAGTCATATGTCTTAAGGAATCTTCCTGTGAAGTTTCGAATAAAATAGTCAAACTAATCTTGTTTCCCCATACAAACTTTGAACCCCCATTTGACCCCCTTAGGAGGTGAATTTTGGAAAATCCTTTCTTAGTGCTCCTCTACACTATATAAGGAACCTACGTGCCAAATTTGAAATCTCTAGGCCCAGCGGTTTCGGCTGTGCGTTGATATGTCAGTCAGTCAGTCAGTCAGTCAGTCAGTCAGTCAGCTTCTTCTTTTATATATTTAGATTTGTTATGCCTTTCTTAGTCAAAACAACAAATATCAGATATCACAAAAATAAATGTCCTACTTAGGATTATCAATTTCATAGGCAGGATTACTAATTCAGTACCTACTATGCCAAACCGGTTGTTAAATGGAAAATTTATCTAAATATTCTCATAGACATTTGCCCTGTAAAAAAATTATGAAAAGCGTGAACAAAGGACCAAAAACGACATTCTAAATGTGAACTTAGTTGAAAAAACTGTTTTGGCCGACTAAATCGGCTACCCCAGCGTCGACTAGTCGGTAGTCGGCCTAGTCGGCCAAATCAATAGTTGGTACATCCCTAATTAGTGTACGTCATTTTTAGGGTTCCGTAATCAACTAGGAACCCTTATAGTTTCGCCTTGTCTGTCTGTCCGTCTGTCCGTCCGTCCGTCCGCGGATAATCTCAGTGACCGTTGTTAGCACTAGAAAGCTGAAATTTGGTACCAATATGTATATCAATCACGCCGACTAAGTAGTAAAATAAAAGGTGGAAAAGCGATAGAGAGCGCAGCAATAGCGATATAATAACGTGAATACAACCGTAGATTCATTAATTATTTGCATATGTCTCACGAAAGTTTAACGTGTACGTGTATGTTACCTTCATTTTTATTCACCGAAATTGGTTCACGCGGTAAGCGGTCTAAATAAACGCTTATTTGTTACAGGAACCTCGAGAAAGTTGCTCCCAACTGCCGGACATGTCGAAGTACAAACCTCGGCTGTTCACCACGACAGCACTGCAGCAGGCTAAGGTTCAGAACTTTATTGTAGTAACATTTGAATCTCACGGGAAAAAGATCCTATTGCCAGCCTTCGAAAAATTATAGTGTCACCAATCCTGAAACCGCGAAAACAAAGTTGCCAGTTCCATAGAAATGAGCGGCGTCAGTCTGAATGTATGGAATAGCCAAATTTTTTTTTGCGATTTCAGCTTTGGTCCCATAATAAAAGTTGTTCAATATGACCTCAAAAGTCACTGCAAAGTTTGATATAATCGTCCCTGTTGACCGTAAGTATTTTTTCGTGTAAGATAGGCCTCGTTTTACCATACTTATCGTGTTTTAAGGCTGCTTTAAAAAAAAACGTCAAAATAATGTAAAATTGATAGTTTTAGGGCCGGTTGCATCAAACCGTCTGTCATCGTTAAAGCGTGTAAATTTTATTGATAGTTTCTGCTGCGTGACGATGATGTCTGTGAGGTTGATGCAACTGGCCCTTAGTCGGTGAAATACTACACTTTCCGTTATCCAATAGATTTATTTAATTCAAATTTCCGTTAGAGCATCTTATTATCTTGATTTTTTTAAGACTGGATTTTTGAAAACCAAGTCACTAAATTAATTATGAATTTTTCTCTAAAGCACGTTTAGAAAAACTCACGTATAGAGCTGAATTAGTCGATCTTATTTGTAAAATTTGGACAATTTTGATTACTAAAACAGGTAAATTTATAATTCGTATACCCTGTATTACAAACTTCTCAGACTACATTTTTATAGGTTTTAAAAAAGAGTAAACGAGGCTAAGACGGAATCAATTTTTTTTCAGAAATTACTTAAAATTAAGTGACAATTTCTTTGAAAATCTACATCACATCGAAATATTGTTTGTATTTAATGAATCTGCAACGTTTACTTAAATTGCTGTTATGCCTTAGTGATTATAAATTGCTATTATTTATTTTTGGCAATTTTTTGAAAACGAGCCTTCACCGGTACAATTATTACCACTTTTGGACATTTTCTCATATTTTGTTAGACCAAGTAGAAAAAGTCCTATAATGTGTTATATATTTGTAAACTACTCGCAAAGCCCTTTAATTTGATACCACACACGGTATGATCAAGCGCTCGGTTGCGATTTCAATGTTTTTCACACAAAGCCCTTTTAAGGTGGAGTTAACGTGGGACGCGACTGCGCCGGCGCGGGCGGAGGCGCTGCGGGCCGCCGTCACGGGCAACGTCGACGAGGACTGCCTCCGGGACTACCTGGCTTCCAATAGCGAAGACGAAGGTAACTATGTCTTTAAGACGATACTGGAGGGGCCAATTCTCCATACTAACGCTCGACTTTTTCCTCTCTGGTTTTTGACGGTAGAGCAATGATTTTTTTCAACACAGATTATTATAATTTTTATCTGTGTCGGACCGTTTTGATTTTTTTGATGTTTTATTTTTAAAGACGCTAGAGCCCATCAAAAATTTCCAAAAACGGCTTTAATGATTATGGCGCAAAAAAAGGTTTAGTATTCAAAGTTGGTAACAATTAAGCCAAAAAAACTAAACAGTCCGACACAGATTATTTCATTGTTATTCAGATTCTGAAATTTCGTTACGATTGATTAAGTTTTGAAGGAGGAAACAGTCGAGAGCGGAACCTCGATTTTAAAGAATTTTTCGCAATATCTTTTAACTGAGTTGTTCTGTAGGGACAGTTTTTTTTTTCGATAAATCTAGTTAATAACACTACTAACACTAGTATATTTAACTAAAATTCCCAAATTCAAAGGGAGGCTCCTTTCTATTTTAGCATTTTTGCTCCTGCGGCCTCTTAACGCTTTCGAAACCAAGAACTCGTCTGTCGGGCACTCGTGAACTTTGCTCAGATGCCGGAGAACCCGCCTAGCGGGTTCTCGGCATACAAGCGGGCGGTTGTAAATTAAATAAATAAATAAATATTGGGGACACCTTACAGAGATCAACTTAGCCCCAAACTAAGCAAAGCTTGTACTATGGGTGCTAAGCGTCGATATACATACAATAAATAGATAAATACATACAAAACATCCATAACTCAGGAACAAATATCTGTGTGCTCTTCACACAAATAAATGCCCTTACCGGGATTCGAACCCAGGACCGCGGCTTAGCAGGCAGGGTGACCACCGACTGAGCCAGACCGGTCGTCAGAATTACGACCGGTTTTGACGTGGTGCGCCATTTTTTGTCTGGTAGTGGAATTGCCCGCGTCTCAAGTTTTGTTCTATGACATTTGTTTTAAAGGGCTGGCAGAGAAGGAAGGGCAAGAAAGCTCCCAATGAAATATTTCGACTGGCCAATCATTGCCATTGGCACAGTATAATAAATATCGCACAGTATGGCCACTCCCGCTCCCCGCTGAAAGTGCCGCCCACCCGTCTCGGTTACCTCACAGTTACCGCCTGTCAAAATGTTTCGACGCCAATTGTTTTAATTTTAATACACCTTTCTATGCCAAACTTTTTATTTTCCGAAACTTACTACATCACACATTATGATATCGTAATAGAGATTTGTACATAACACGTTAAAGTATGAAGGCAAAAAGTTTGCAGTCAACTTTATTTATCAGCAGGATTAGCACATGATATGTCGCCGCGAGATAGACTACCCGTCCTTATGTCATTAATACAATTAGAAGACGTGTGATCCATCTCACGGCGACATACTCTCGCGGCAATCATGTGCTTCGCCTACTGCGGTTGTATAGGTGATAAAATCTATGAAATATAAGTAAAATCTGTATTATTCTGCATATTAATATTCCAATTTAATTCAAACAAAACTGTTTCTACTAAACATTATTATATTTCTTTTATTTGACAACCGGTCTATTATATTTTTGTTTCTGAGTCATGGATGTTTTCTATGTATATAAGTATTTTTATATTATATATATCGTTGTCTGACTAAACATTACTGTTTCTACTAAACACTAATGTTTAATTATTATATTCTTTCTTAAAACAGACTCGGATACGCCAGAAGGCGAGAAACAAGCCGACTCGCAATCGGACGACGACGAGGACCCGATCCAGAAGTACAAGAAGCTTCTAGAAGAGATCGACAAGAAGGAAGAGAGCAAGAAGAACAAGGACATGGAGATGGAGATCACGTGGGGGCTCGGGGTCAAGGACAAGGCCGAGCAGCTTGTCAAGAAGAAGATTAATCAAGGTACACTTCATTTTTTCATTCATTATTGTTTATGGAAAGATAGTGTTGCAAAGTCTGTTTTAAAGCTGAGTTTAGACCAGCAAGTTATTGCTGCAAGTTTTGAGACGCGACTATAGGTAAGAGTGGTCAATATCTGCATCTCTTTCTTGCATATACTTCTGTCTCAAAACTTGCACACATAGTGTGCTGTGTGGACACGCCTAATCTAATCAAACTTTAACCTTGGAATAATATTACAACTAAGATTTTAGTCTATTCTTCTATTGTGTCTAAAGCCGAGTTTAGACGAGCAAGTTATTGCTGCAAGTTTTGAGACTGAAGTATATGCAAGAAAGAGAGATATGTGCCACTCACTCTTACCTATAGTTACGTCTCAAAACTTGCAGCAATAACTTGCTGGTCTAAACTCAGCTTAAGAACATAATCTTAAAGTACACAAGTTGAAGAGTTAGTTCGTGCTTGACGGATTTACACGAAATGAGTAGTTTTAATCTTATGTGATGACGTATTAATTACTTCATTTTCATTTTTAGATGACAAAAATCTCACACCCTTCGAGAAACTAATGAACAAGAAGAAAGAGAAGGCTAAACAGAAAAAGCTAAACAAACAGAAAGCGCAGCAAGATAAGGAACATTCATCAGAAGCAGAATCTGACGATATCCCCTCTGACGTTGACATAAACGACCCCTACTTCGCCGAAGAATTCAACAAGCCAGAGTTTAAAAACAAGAAATCTAAGAAAAAACAAGAGACAGAAACTGAACCTAATGCGGAAGACGAAAAACAGAAACAAGAATTAGAACTGCTACTAGACGATGATGATGATGGCAAAGTACATTTCAGTCTCAAGAAGATCCAAGAAGCAGAAAGCACAAAGAAGTCCAAGCGGAAAAAGAAGTTAAAACAAAAGATGTTAGAACAGAAGCAAGCACTACCAGATTTCGAGATAAATTTGAACGATCAGAGGTTCTCTGCGCTTTATAATTCACATCATTTCAATATTGACCCGACGGATCCTAACTTTAAGAAAACGAAGAATATGGAGAAGCTTATTCAGGAGAAGTTGAAGAGAAGACCAGCGGATAATCCGGCGGAGGAGGTGCAGCCTAAGAAGTCTAAGGAAGATGCTGAGTTGAGCTTGCTCGTTAAGAATATTAAACGCAAAACTAGAGATGTGCTGAAGAAGTAAATGGTATACTATAATAATTCAATTTGTGTTTCATTTAAGACATTCCTTTAGGACTGAAATAGTACATTAAGATACAAGTGAGAAAAAAGTTCGAGACAAATGGCGATAAAATGAAACACGACCGAAGGGAGTCCGCAAGTGTATCGTACGACGTTTTCCAGTACAGATGGACCTCCGAAGTTTCGACATAAGAAAATGAACCACTTCTGGCACTAGTGCGTAAAAAAAGCACCATCTGTACTGAAATAGTACATTACGATACAGGGGCGTAAAAAAGGAAGTTCGAAACGAGTGGCGATAAATTAAAACACGACCGAAGGGAGTGTTTTAAATCGATACGAGTTACGAATTTCCTTTTCGCACGTGTATCCTACGAAGTTTTTCAGTACAGATGGCACGCTGGAGTTTCGACCTGGCATATAATGAACCACTTCTCGCATTAGTGTGTAAAAAAAACACCATCTGTAGGTACTGAAAAATATTATAATAAAATCTTGTCCAAAGTATAAGCTTGGTATAAGCTGATATAAAGGACAATTAAATAGGATAGGTATTAATTAAGTCAACAAGTCATCTAGAATTTACAAGTCATTTTATTACAAAAATAAATCCTTACACGTATAACAATGGTGTTGATGTATATTTAAACTTAATTTCACTATCGCCATCTCATAATCTAATATAACAATAAGGCACGTCACGATTTCGTTGTACTGAGCTGGAATGCTTTCTTGATTTCTCTTCCTAACGCTTCTCCTAAAGGAGGGGGTACTGCATTGCCAACCTGAAAAAAGTAAAAATAATTAGTTGCCAGTTTCAATATCTCATTATCTGAAAAGAAGACAAGTAGTTAATGTAGATAAATCATGTTATATTATATTCCCATGGGTGTAAATCGTTTCTTTCACAAAGTCGCGTGTTTGGCTTGTATTATTGTTGTATTAAAGGTTGGATTTAACTAATCTGACCAGGGGCAATCTTAGACGCACTTTGGTTACCTATCAAACTGTTTTTGAGACGCAAGGTAAGTATAGTCCTTCCGTTTCTCTAAGGCAGAAAAGCCATAAAACTCGTTAGTAGTGTCCGGGAAGCCCTGGGAGCGCGCGCACTCTCGCACGGAGACGACTCGCGGTTGTTGCGGGTGTGTTGTCAGACTATAGCACATACCTGGCGGTGCTTGTCGAGCACGGAGCCCGCGAACACATAAGTGTCCGGGAAGCCCTGCGAGCGCGCGCACTCTCGCACGGAGACGACTCGCGGTTGTTGCGGGTGTGTTGTCAGACTATAGCACATACCTGGCGGTGCTTGTCGAGCACGGAGCCCGCGAACACATAAGTGTCCGGGAAGCCCTGCGAGCGCGCGCACTCTCGCACGGACACGACTCGCGGTTGTTGCGGGTGTGTTGTCAGACTATAGCACATACCTGGCGGTGCTTGTCGAGCACGGAGCCCGCGAACACATAAGTGTCCGGGAAGCCCTGCGAGCGCGCGCACTCTCGCACGGAGACGACTCGCGGTTGTTGCGGGTGCAGCACGCGACCTTGCTTGCCCATTGGCTCGGGGTCCGTCACTGTTGTGCTGAAGTAACCGTCCCAGGATAGACGACCTGAAGAAATTGTTATATTTATTGGTAAGGTACAGCGGGGCAAATCTCGACTGGGGGGCAAAGGTAACTGATCCATTTTTTCCATGTTTTACAATGGTTGCATTATTAAATATAGTGTTCACCGGTTATATATGGTAGGCGTGATCAGTGGATACATGTAGAACTCAACATCATAGTGTAATAATAATAATGGAAAAAAAAATGGATCAGTTACAATGGCCCCCCTTATTTTAACCTCTAGCGACCGACCATACAAAAAAATTGCCAATCAAGAATGCTAGAAAACAGGGCTGAATTTATTTTTGAAAATCGAAGGAATCAAAACAAAAACAACTCGTAGATTCAAATTTCATTGGAGGTATTTTGTCCTAGTATTACGACATTGAACCCCAAGAGGTTAAACCTGTAAAACGAAAAAGAAGTGTCTAGCGTAGTTAAGTAAGTAGTTTTCAAATAAATTTTAAACGACGAGGTGTTATAAGTTTGACGTGTCTGTCTGTGGCATAGTAGCTCCCGAACGGATGAACCGATTTAGATTTAGTTTTTTTTAGTCTGAAAGCTGAGTTAGTCGGGAGTGTTCTTAGCTATGTTTCATGAAAATCGGCCGACTATGTCGCGGTCGGGGGTTTTTTCAAAATTTTAATTTTGTGGTTTGGTTATAACGTTAGAGGTTGGTAGATGAAAAACATATCACTGGAATCACTGGTAGCTGGCCCGCTTACCTGCTTATATTGTACTCCTGTTGCCGAGATCCTGACGAATAATGGACCTCGCAGAAGTACCTGCTCTTAACCATAAAACATGCATGCATAACCAGCCCTAACTGTTATTAACAGTGATCGGAATCTTGGCGTCATCATAAGGTTCATTATTTCAAATACGTCAAACGACACCCAATTGTCCAATCTCTGGTTATTAACCATAGAGGCTTGCCCAGTTGTATCGATTCTGATTTTTTTATACTACGTCGGTGGCAAAAAAGCATACGGTCCGCCTGATGGAAGGCGGTCACCGTAACCTATGGACGCCTGCAACTCAATGGGTGTCACATGCGCGTTGCTGACCCATCAGAAACTTGTACACTCCCTTTTGCTGTGTTAAGCACACAGCAAAAAGGCGTGTACAAGTTCTAAGCAGGGTACGGGGAGCCGACGACTCAAAGGACAATAGACAGAACCAATTAGTTCCGTAGGTCCTCCTGTCATCAGAAAACCGCACCGTCGTTGAGCTCTGGCAGCCTTACTCACCGGCAGGAACACAACACTATGAGTAGGGTCTAGTGCTATTTGGCTGCGGTCTTCTGTAAGGCGGAGGTACATTCCCAGTTGGGCTCTGCTCTAGATTCGGGCGAGATGATATCCGCTGTGCTGTGCCCTACCACACAAAGCGGAATATCATTCGCTATGCCCTTCCTCCTCCCCAAGATGTATTGAATGTGTTTGTAAAAACTGTCTATACGATGCAGTTCTTACCATAGAGTCCAGCCCAGTTGTTGTGCCTGTTGGCAGTGTGCGGCAGACACCACGGGATGAGTGTGCTCTCCTGCCGGTCGGCCGGGTCGCACGGGCCGCCGCTGGCGCAGGCACACACGCCGCGCCGTTCGCCATTCTTGGAACTTTTGTCTATGTGACGATATTGCAACACCTAAAAAGAAATTATACATTTTGTAATTATAAATAAATTAATAAATAAATATTATAGGACATTCTTACACAGATTGACTGAGCCCCACGGTAAGCTCAAGATGGCTTGTGGTGCAGGTACACAGACAACGATATATATAATATACAAATACTATATACATGGAAAACATCCAGACTCGGGAACAAATATCTGTGCTCATCACACAAATAAATGCCCTTACCGAGATTCGAACTCGGGACCGCGGCGTAGCAGGCAGGGTCACTACGCGCTAGGCCAGACCGGTCGTCATTATGTTACATTTAAACACACATAATAATTAGATTACATTTTTTTCTGCATAAACGCAAATAGAAGAACATGGAACATGTTCGCATTCTGGCATCAACGTTCAGAAGTATGAAACCCTAAAACCTGCATGACATGAGTATTATTGCTCGTAGTAATCTATCATTTGTGAGTGTGCACGGAAAAACGTCCCACTTTGTCGATTGCTATAAAGCTGCTTTGCTTTATTCATATAAAGATACTCTAGTAAATCTCGCCTTAATGTGTAACCGACAAAGTGGGACGTTATACTAAACACACTCACTTTGTTAAAAAGAAAGAAAGTCAGTCGAATGTAATCCTAGAATAAAAAGAGTAGTTATGGTTACAAGGAAAAAAAAACATGATCGAGTCTAATCTAACTCTAGAAAAAACTATGTAGTACTTAAATACCTTGCATTTCGTCCCATCAGAAAGCGTAACCGATATATTCGGCAGGTCCCTCCAGTCGGAACCAGGCGTCGTCGGAATCCTGCTGATCCGAGCCACGATCAGCGGCGCCATGTTCTTACAAATATGGTCTCGAAGCTTCGCGTTCTCATCCTTACTCCTTATCATCCTCTGAAAGTGGCTCTCAGGCATGGATCCGTACTCTATCTCGATTTTACTGGCCCCGTTGCTTATATCTGGTAAGTCGCTCATAGCGTCACGGATAGTGCAAGTCCGTCTCGGGGCGGAATCGTCCCATTGGATGTTTGAGACGAAGCGCTTGCCGTCTATATTAATAGTTAGCGAGCAAGCGCGCCTGCTGAACACGTGAGTCGGCTCCGGGTATAAAGGAAGCTTGAATCCCGGCGCGGCCGCCATGATAATAAGTCGCCTCCGAGTTTGTGGCACCCCGTAGTTCCCCGCTTGTAAAACACCAAATGTACACTGATAGCCCATGTCTAGTAAAGTCCTCAGGGTCAGTTTTAAGACCATTCCTTTTTTGAATGCGACGAAATTGCGGACGTTTTCTAAGATGAAGTATTTGGGGCGGTAGTAGTCGCAGAAGGAGAGGTAGGTGGCGACGAGGGAGTTCTTGAAGTTGGAGTACTCGCGCGAGTTGAAGCGGTTCATGCCGGAGAAGCCCTGGCACGGCGGCCCGCCGCACATCAACTCCACCTGATCGAAAGAAGTTTTTGTACACAAATCACATAAATCACTACAAATCGAACATCACGAGCTTTTAGCCGAGTAACAAATTTCACCCATAACCCATATCATTCAGGAGCGTGTTGCAATCCTCGCGGACGCAGAACACCTAGAGTTGAGAGTGTATACTACACTTATTGTATGGAACAAGGAACAACCAGCGATAACATGTTGCTTGTCAAACGCCGTATAAATATGTCACATGCACTTATGGCTCTACAAATTAGATCATGACAGAAATTTTATGCGCCTGCAATTTTTCTCAATTAATGAAACTATTCATCGATTAATATATTTTTGTTGGTGACTGAACACATGGTGTTGTTGACGTAGAACGCACTTTGAACGTTGGAACTCTTGAGCGGTCAACTCACCAGGACGCGGAACGATAGCTTACTTACAAATTAGCCAGGCGGCCTGCAGTGGGCAACCGTAGTCCCGCGGCGGTGTGCGTGGCGCCGGCCAGAGCAGCCGCCAGCAGCGCGTTGCAGTCCTCGCGGAACACGGAACACCCTGGGTTATTGAGAGCGTAGGCGTGCGCTGCCGCCTGTAAAACATATGTTTTATTAATGTTATTATTGACAACTTACGTCTGACTGGAAACAGTAAATTTAAAATGTTAGCGGAGATAACTTCAAATCAATGTCGCAAAACGAGAAATCTCATCAAAAGTTGCCTTTTTAATATCTTAAAATGGAGATCAAAGATGTTAAATCTGGACATGTGATCATTTATATGTCGTGACTATACCAACAAACCGTATTTTCGACCACATTTGGGATAGATGAAGTAGCTATTATAGGCAGCAACTTTTAGAAGAATTTCGCCGAATTTGTGGGTTTTCGGGTTCCGAACCGGATGTCGCCGTTGCTAATAAAAAATGCAGTCAAATTACTAACGTGTATATTATTACCTCAACGTGTTCGACAGCCCAGCGACACGAAGCCACGCCCGCGGCGTGCAGCCCCGCCGACAGGCCGCCGCAGCCCGCGAACACGTCCAGCGTGCGCAGCGCCCGCGCCCGCGCCCCTCCTCCGCCCCCCCACCCGCCTCCGCTCGCCCCCCTTCCCTTTCCCCCTCCCCTTGCCTTTGTCCCTCCGCTCCGAGCGCCCGATACTCGCCGCGTACTCCGGCACGTCCGAGAACTTTCCGGAACCCTTATCATACGCTTGCCTAAAGTAGAATCTGTTCGGGTCTTTCGATAGCCACTCTTGATGGTCTCCCGGTATGTTGTCTTCGTAAATCAGCTGACACGGGCCCGCGACCGCGCTAAAAGGAACTTCCCGGATGTCGTCGGTCCAGTATACGAGATTTAAATCGCCGTGTCGGGCTTCGGGGAGAATATTTTCCGGTCGCAGGAGCAGACGAACTTTGAGCAGGATGTCCTGAGGCGCGACCAGCCGTTGATCCCCACGGGCGACCACCGCCGCTATGTGCCCTACGCAGAACGGTTCCCCCGTATCGACGTTTGAACCCCGTAAGTTGTTATCGCTCTTACGATAGTATTCTGTGTAGATAGACTCGTCCACTTTTTCTAACTTCACCCTATCGGGATTTAGCTCTTTAGTCTTTAGTTTAAAAGTGTCCGGTTTGAGGAATACACCGCTGCCCTTCTTGTATATGTGGTCCTGCCACGAGACGTAGCTCCATTCCGATCTATTCGACTCTTTCACGAATTCAGACTTCACTGCTAACTTCTCAAAGAGTTTCGGAATGTTCTTGCCGTCTCGCTTAGTCTTACGCTCGCAGGAGGGACAGAAGCGATGTTCGCGTAACGCGTTAGGGCACGCTGGATCTGCCGGTAAATCCTCGAAGCGCGCCGTAAATCGCTCGTAGTACTTCCTGTAGAAGTAAGTTTTGCCATCATCTTCAAATCCGTCGTCTTGCACCTCTTTCCCTCCCAACCCGAACCAGTCTTTAGGTATCTCTCGCTTTTCGACATTGGCTTTCCTTAAAATAGATGATAATGGAGCTCCATGGCAACATCTGTCTCCTAGAAAAACTTCTCTTGGATTACCTACTTCCCCTAAAACAGTGTCTGTCGCTCTTATAAATACTTCTGCATGGAAGAAGCCTGATTTAGGATTACTAATCTCCATCCACATATAGACAATTCTAGCAACCAAAGCTGGGATTTTCGCCTGAGCAGTTTCTACCATAACATAATCGCCGTTAGACAATTCTGATCCGTCAATCTCAACTTTATCGTAATAAACTTTGGTGGCATCAGCTTTGACAGGTTTGCTGATCCATTTGATTTTTCTGGTGCCCGAGCCGGTGAGTTTGACAGGCACGACGTCTTCGACCCGGTCGTCAAGTCTGTCAGGCTCATCATCCTCATTGTCCGAGTCATCGGCCTGTTGTACGGCCATGTTAGGGCACCTTCGACGCACACAAGCCTGTTTCGAGCGTCCCTGCCCGCCGAATTTGACCATAGCGCGACACGCGTTACACTCCCCACAATCCGGCAGTTGGCACGCTTCACACACTCCGCATTTTTTCCTTCTTAACACTAACTCATGGTTAGTTTTATCGAGTTGATCGGTAAAGAAGCTTTCGAAAGTTTTTCTGACCAATGGCGTGGTCGTCGCTTTTGTCCATGCTTTTTGTCTATCTTTTTATAATCGATTTTGGCGCGTATTTTCCGTTTGCCGAATTTAATACCCATGAGCTTGATAAGCTCGCGCATGCAAGGAAGTGTGATCAGTGGGGCTTCATCTTCATCAGCCTCTAAACTAACAACTTGATCACACACAAATTGAGCATGTTTATGCAACATCTCTTCAGTCATTTGTTTATCGCCTAACTCCGGAATAGTCGCTTCTCTTATAACCTCCAGAAGATCTTCGTAATTCGGCTGGAGGTAATGGAACTCTTCCAAGTATTCTACGACGACTTTACTGATCCATATTTTCTCGTATAGGTTGTTCATTAAGGGCGTGTACTCGGGACTAGGGTTCATGAGGTTGTACTCTCCAAATTCGGTAGATAGAGTGATGCAGTTCTTGCTACCGCCATCAAAACCATGAATAAACCTGGAAATACATCATTTTTAATTATTATTTTTTAGCCTATATAAGGCACCAAACAATCATACGGCTGTAGCTTATGGACGCCTTAAAGAGATGAGCTATATAATGAAAGAGATTTACCATTCAATAATAGGGCCAACATCCTTAACTGGTACCGATTCTTCGTCTATCTCCGGTGACTCAGAGCATATAGACTTCAAATAGCCGGACATGTATATGCGCGCGTCGCTCTCAACTAGGCCTCCATCTATAGGCACGAGATGGCCCTCTCGGTCGAAGATTGAGAAGCCGGTTATGTTTGTTTGGGGCCGCTCCATGATGTCACCTTCGTCACCTGTAGAAACCATATTTGTCCTTTACAATATGCTTACTTTATCTTAACAAGAAAGGATTAAAGGTTTAAAATAGAAAAATAACCCTTTAGGCAGTGTCTCCACTTAGGCGTCACGTGTCTCGCGGCGCGCAACGGACGTCTCCGCCACGCCGCCTGAATGTAATTCAAAAAACGTCTCCTCAGTACATTTTGTATAGGAAAGACGCGCCCCCTGGAAATGTACTGAGAGACGTTTTTTGAATTACATTCAGGCGGCGTGGCGGAGGCGGCGTGGCGGAGACGTCCGTTGCGCGCCGCAAGACATGCGTCTTATAAGTGTGGATGGTCCCTTAAACACATTTTTGGGGATAAGTCAATGTTTTCTATGAAACAGCAGGTTTTTCGTTCCGATTTCGGCCATAATCATCATATTTAGCTGCGTCATTTTACTCTTATTAATTTTGGATAGATATCAGCTTCATCAGTTTGTGAATATTACAAATCCGATTACGATTATTTTTCAATTCTTCGTAAAAAATCAAAGATAATGATAGACAAATGCTACAGGGCGTTTGTATCGTCGGTGGAGGATGCGCTCCGTGACGACGTTAAAGCCTTTTGGCGATATGTAAAGAATAAGAAGGGCCACTCAACAATTCCGCAAAGAATGAGTTACGGCAACACCTTTGCCGACGACTGCTTAGGAATATGCAATCTTTTTTCCTCATACTTTGGGTCGGTTTTTGAGCCTGTTATGTCTCCTAACTCTAACTCTTATACCAACTTTTTAAAAAGTAGCTGTAATATAAGCAATGATTCTTTGTGTAGCATTACTATTTCGCCAGATAATGTCGCGGAAAAAATTAAAGAGTCGTTGGATAAACATAAAGGCTCAGGACCTGATGGTATTCCCCCGTCTTTTGTCATTTCCTGCGCTAAAGAGCTTAGTTTGCCACTCAGTCTACTGTTTAATAAATCTATACAGACTGGTACTTTCCCAACTGCTTGGAAGACTGCGTACATTGCTCCTATTCATAAATCGGGTGATAAGCCCTGTTGCGAAAATTATAGGCCCATAAGCATCCTGTCTTGTATTCCAAAACTTTTCGAATCACTAGTCTACACACATATTTATAATCATTTTAGTACATTATTTTCTGACAAACAGCACGGTTTTGTAAAAAATAAGTCAACGATTACAAATCTCTTAGAATATAAAAACTTTATATGTACCAGTTTTGCGAATAGGGGACAGGTTGATTCAATTTACACAGACTTTTCTAAGGCCTTTGATAAGGTAGATCACTATATACTTTGCGAAAAGCTTGCGTTTTACGGGATTCACGGTAGTTTGTTTAGGTGGATATGTTCGTACTTGAATGAGAGGAGTCAGCTCGTTGCTATCAATGGTTCAATTTCTATCCCCATGTTAATTACCTCTGGGGTGCCTCAGGGCTCGCATTTGGGGCCATTATTATTTGTCGTATTTATAAATGACTTAGCTGATAATCTATCTTGTTCTTCACTCTTTTATGCTGATGATTTGAAGGTGTTCACGAAGGTACATAATATCCGCGACTGTACTCAGCTACAAACCGATTTGCGTACCATTTCTGACTGGTGCCTTAGTAATCGCATGTTTTTAAATGTCAGCAAATGTTTTGTAATATCGTTTTCTAATAAAAAGCAGAAACTTTACTACGACTACGAACTGCACGGTCAGAAATTGGAGCGTAGGTCGGTTGCAAAAGACCTGGGTATTTGGTTCGATGAACAGCTTAACTTTCGGTACCACTACGAGTACATAACTAAGAAAGGCAACCAAATGCTCGGTTTTATCCTTCGTGTTACCAAAGACTTCAAAAAACCAGACAGTCTTCTCTGCCTATTCCAGAGTCTCGTCCGTAGTGTTCTAGAGTATGGCTGTATCATTTGGTCTCCTCATTACGCTGTGCACTCTGGCAACATTGAGCGAGTTCAAAAGAAATGTCTCAGACTGTTATCCTATCGGTATAAACCTGACCTTACAGGTCTGAGTTATGAACAGAGACTACAGTCACTTAACCTCCTCTCCCTTGAATCTCGTCGCCGTCTACATGACTTTTTATTCTTACATAAACTGCTACATTATAATGTTCACTCTCCTAGTTTATTATCCCTAATTACTTTCAATACTCCTCGTTTTAGAACCCGTGCTCCTAAGATTTTTGCCCTTCAGGTCTACAAGAATAATACCTCTTTCTATAATCCGATGGTTAGATTGTGTCGTCAGTATAATGATTTGGTCTCAAAATATAACGATGTCGATATCTTCAACTCACGGTTTGCCGTATTCAGGAGGCAAGTTGTCAAGGTTCTTGGCCATCGTACACCACAACAACAACATAACTAGAATTGATGATTTAATTATGAATTGTTTAATTTATTTATTAATTTTAATATAATTTAAAGTGATAAAAAAAATGTAATTTGTAATTTTAGGATAGGTTTTAATACTCATTTATATTTTTTCTTGCTGTGCATACATGTTTTGGACGGCATTCTTATTTGAGACCTGTAACTTGTAGCTGCTATAATAATGTATTGAATGTTGTCTGTTTTGTGTGCCTTATGAATAAAATAAATATAAAAATAAAAATAAATCCAACTTATTCCTTTACAAGGATTTTTTGTACAAGAAAAAAATTTGGACCAGCCTTCTTTAAATTGGAATCACAAGTTTAGTTGACTCAGAAGGCTCAAAACTACAATACATGGAATAACTGCCATGAGGTAGAACATCTACAAGGTCTACAGGGCCACCCAGCAGGTGGGCTGATCATTTATCACATTAATTCAGCCCAATAAGTGCCAACTGGGAGTACAATGACAAAAGCATGATTTACTTACCAGCAGCCAAAACAAGTTTCTCATTAGTCAAAGCTATAAATTCTTCCACAGCATCCTGTGGGTGTCCTTGGAAATATATAATGTCAGAATTATTTATAAACTGTCTGCAGGTGTTACATCTCTCCATATCAGGTTCAGGAAGACTGCTTTTCTGATTAGATTGGAGACCGCTCTTTTCATCTTGACCATCTGTCTTGTCATCATTTTGATTTTCATCATTATCAGTTTTAATAACACCATTTTTGCCATTGGGTAAACTTTCTTGAGCATCAGGAGTATCTTTAAGTGTAATATTGATGTTGTCTTTAGGTGTAATATTCATGTCAATTTTATCATCAGATGAAGTTAGATCATTTGGCTCTTGACCATTATTTTGACTATGATTTTCATCGTCTAAACTGATGTCTTCATCTTTGATTGGGTTGGATTCAGCATCAGTTTTAACATCTTTGATATCAGCTACACACTCCACATCATTTTCATTACCATCAAGTGATTCATCCAAGTCTGTTTTCAGCTTTTTCTGTACAAAAATATTAATTGTTGATGAAATACTCCTAAATGACTGATAAACATAATTATAAATGATCTCAATTACCTACTTGATTGCTAAGTGGTACTGGAACTTGAGAAGTTTCATGTGCTCTGCCTAAACCTTTTGGGAATACAGGTATGTATGGGTAGGTAATTAGGTATAAATCATCAAGACCTAATTGATAATAATTATAGATATATACCAAGTACAAGTTCAGTTGGGCCCAAAAGAGGGTTAGTAATATAAGTACTACAAATTTTTTGTAGCTCTAGTTACCAGCTGTCACCTTTATTTTACTAGTAATAGACCATCCATTGAAAATTTTGAAGCAATTGAGTGGGACATTTGTTATAATTATATGGTATTTGATATCTCACTTATTGTGCTCCCACACTGGGCTGTTATATAACATTTATAACAGCCAGTGTGGGAGCACCATTAGATATTTCTCTTTGTTGCCATTTTTGGGGGGAGGCTGAGTAAATTATTTTATTTCTAAAGTATTAAGTGTGGGTTTTAATGAAAATGGTTTCTTACTCACAGGAGTAAGTTTAGCATCTCCTGATGGACTCCGGCCTCTCTTCACGGCCAGCATACTGGTAATGGACAGCTGTTTCCCATTAGATGACCTTAACTTTGCCCTGTAATTACAAAAACAATAAAAATATATTGTGATTAGAGATCGAAAGAATATTCGGTATTCGGCAAATTCAGCAATTTTTTCAATGTTCGTATTCGGCCGAATAGTTCGGTTACATTGCCAAATATTTTCTGAATAAATAAAGTTAATAAATAGCATAAGTTGTTTTGTAATTCGTTGCATAATGACATCTTATTTCAGCAATGTGTTAAAATATAAAATACAATAATTTTGTAAAAACGTTAAAATAATGTATCTGAATCTTAAGAAACAAAAACCAAAATTTTCTTATGCACTAAATTATAGGAACATTAGTAAGATAAATGTATACTTATTACCGATAATTGAAACCGAATATTCGGCCAAATGTTCGGTTCGGTAACAGCTGAACCAAATGTTCGGCTGAATATTTGTATTCGGCAAAGCCTGTATTCGGTCCATCTCTAATTGTGATACTACAGGCGTTGAATAATCAAAAAGATACACGGGTACTTAGGAGGCCACATTATGAAATATAATGAAAAACGCTGACTTAAGCTGACATAGTAATCATATCTTGGATCTAGACCTCTCTCTCTTCCTCTTTATAAGAATTTTCCATAAGTATTAATTGCTGTTCTTATACTATAATCGAAGTTTCCCAGTACAATAGTGTTGGGACTAGAAACCCCATTAATCGTCAGAAAGTAATCGCTTTTCATTGCATTTTTAAACGTTGTTATGATATGCAGATTGCCTTTCTTAGCTAATTTTACTATTGTTCATTATGAGGCAGGCGATCAAGTGGTATTTATTTAGCACAATACATGCATGAAATACGAAATTTATTATCCTTATCGACTTACTTGCTTGGTGTGGTTTTTACGTTCTTGTTTGATTTAGGACTGCCACCGTTGTCATGATTTTTCTGAATAATATTCGCCTTGGAAGGCATGGTTTCCTAAATACTGCAACCACAAGTGTGAACTGGAAATGTACATGTGAACAATACAAATAAAATTACAAATTTCAACACCGTATTTATTTTAATCTTTAATCGTACATGTTTTGTAAAGAAAAGGCGCGAATGTGTTTTGACAGCACCTAAGCCACCTAATGCCAAAATTAACCACAGACTAGGGAGACACGCATGTCTTTTCTGGGGTAGTCGGTATGATAAAACGTGGATAAAATCATATTAAAACAGGCTGACAACATAAAGCACAAAAAAGCGTTCGGATTTCACCTATCAAGAATAAAATTTGGAAATCTATTATAATATTTATAATATGATTGAATTTTCGAACGCCCGACGAAGTTTTGACACTGACCTGCCAGGTATAGCTGAACATCTTCTTCAGATCTTCTTAGTAGTTTGTGAGCTGAACCGAGGACTGTTTGAATGTTCATGGATTTGTAATTCTATTCGCAAATTTCAAAATTTCTACAATGATTAGACGAAAACTAATATCGCTGTGCCGGTCCAACTATAATAGACTGTGTTCTTCTATGACCCAGCCAGATATCGATTTAGGATACTACTGTGATGTAAGCAACTCCTCCGAGGTTAAGCAAAACATAAGTTCAAGAAAAGGTGTTGGAAATATAGATCGCGTTTTAGATATTTATAATCGCCTGAAAGTTATAGATGTGGCCGACGAAACCCGCGACGCTTTGAAACAGGAGTTGTACCGGGAGCTTAGTAAATTGCCGAATAAAACTCACCCCTCTGTCCAAGGACATGAAGACGATCCTATAGTAGTACATGAGCTCAATAAAAAGCGGGACTTTGGAAAGCACTCCCCACTTGAATTTAGTGAAATTACACGCCTTATGAACCTTATGAGGACAGATAAATTGGGCCAAACTTGTGGACACAAGAGTTATTACTTCCTTGGTGAACTAGCTGAATTAGAGGAGGCGCTAATCAAGTATGCAGTTTCATACTTGATCAAGGAGAATTTCAAATTGGTTTCTGTTCCTGATATTTTACCCAAAAATGTTCTCGAAAGCTGTGGCATGTCAATAAACAGTGATAGGACTCAGGTATGTTTTTAGTTTTGTACTAGACTCACTTCCTATATTTTTATTGATCTGAATCTTCACATGTATGTGTGAGCTGGGTAACAACACAATGTTATGGTACTTTCAAACTGATGTGTTGATTGACCATGTAGGTGACCATAAAAACTGAAATAGTGTTTGCATTTTTTATAATTTTCTCTGTGAAGAGTTTGTATTGGCTTGTTAGTGCTAAGGTTAAAAGTAAGAAGTTGTATGTTTTATTTTTTTACAGATATACTCCCTAGATCCTATTCATCATGGCCCAGACTTATATCTCTCTGGTACCGCAGAGATGTCACTGGCTGGGCTGCTCATGAACACTGTCCACTCCAGCACAGACCTTCCCCTGAAGCTGGCAGCTGTGAGCCGATGTTTCCGGGCTGAGACGTCTAGCATCATAGATGAGCGGGGAGTCTATAGGTACAGTTACAACTGAATTTACTCTACAGTTCTAAATTATATCTAGCTTATTAAACATTTTTTACAGCCAATTGTAGAATTTTCAATTAGTTTGTAAGCATGCCTGTGTACTTTTATAATGTACCTGTGTTCAAACTTTTGAATAAACATCTTTATTATTATTATTTATTATAATTTATGCTAGTAATGCAACCCAATGGAGTTATCTGAGTTATAAACTTGATGTACAATTTTTTAAGCTTGTTTTGTATTGTAGTACACATAATCCTATAACCCTGTCAGATCACATATCATAGAGCTAGAAAATGTACATAAATTTAAACTCCTATTACTAGCATTGCAAGTTATAGTTATCCATACTAATATTATAAATGGGAAAGTGTGTGTGTCTGTTTGTTTGTCCGTCTTTCACGGCAAAACGGAGCGACGAATTGACGTGATTTTATAAGTGGAGATTGTTGAAGGGATGGAGAGTGATATAGGCTACATTTTGTCTGTTTCTAACGCGAGCGAAGCCGCAGGCAAAAGCTAGATTTTTTATGAATTAAACATACTTGGTTCTCAACAAGATAAGATTTCTGTACATAGATAATCAAGTTTACCTCTTATCTCTGTTCTAGAGTACACCAGTTCACAAAAGTGGAAATGTTTGCTGTTACCACACCACAGCAGTCGGAGGAGATGCTGGAATACATCAGGACCATGCAGGAACAAATGTTCATGCCCCTCGGATTCAACATGAAAGTGCTGGATATGCCACCGCATGAGTTAGGAGCTCCTGCTTACAGGTTTGTGTAGCATCATGTCTAAGTATTTGAGCAAAATGTTGCTAATGGTAATATTTGAGAAATTAACCACCAATGAAGTAAAGGTAGGTTAAATTGTCAAAACGGAGGGTTTAATGTTTAAAAGAGACGGCAGTCTCTGCACTGTGACGTCTGTGACTTATTTTACTCTTGATGACAATAATTCTCTATATACTTGATTCTCTTTGTTTTTATGAGTTTTATATCTATATGGAAGCTTTGATCTAATATTACTTTAAATTGAAGTGACTGTGTTTTTGCAAAAAGCCCTCAGTGTTTATTTACAGTATGGACTATAATTACATGACAGAATGAATATATTAAGGTTCATGGAATTTTCTCCAGCTAGAACCCCTAAGACCGGAAACAATGGAAAAACGTATAAAAAATCTAATACGCGAAAATGCTTATACTGGCTTGCTTGTGCTAAGGTTTTTATTTGAATAATATATTTGAAACATAATAATTCTTCATTGTGACAGCATTTTTTATCCAAATTTTTTTTTTCTTCAGAAAATACGATATTGAAGCTTGGATGCCAGGCCGAGGAAATTACGGAGAAGTTTCAAGTTGCAGCAATTGTACAGATTACCAATCAAGAAGACTGAACATCAAATACAAACAGGACAACACAACAAATTATGTGCACACATTGAACGGGACGGCTTGTGCAATACCAAGGATGCTGATCACTTTACTTGAAACGCACCAAGACACAAAAGGCAAAATATTTATTCCGGAAGCTCTTCAACCTTTTATGAATGGAAAGAAATATATCACAAAAAATACTGCAATACCAGATTTAAAGTTGACAAAGAAAACAAAATAAAAATATTTTAATACATTTTTTTTATTTATTTATCCAAAAATCTGTCTTTTCTTAAAACTAAGATTATAATTATTAACACTTCCATCATTTGCCTCAGGCTATTTCTTTTATAGGTGACAAAGTAGTGTATTTTGTATGAATGTAAAAATATATTAATGTCTACAAGGTTCTCTATATGAAATAGTAATTTACATGCCAAATTTGAAGTTATTTCTTACAATGAAAAGGCAGTATGTTCTGTTAATGTAGTAGCAGCAAATCCCTGATGTGAGTGATTTTCATAGACAATGAAGGTAGGTTTTGATTTGAGATTGTGTGCACAAAGTAAGGTAGTTGTATAAACCAGTCTGTCAATGCGAATCTGGACCAGTACATGTGCTTGGACTAACTGTGAGTTATAATAGTCATATTAGTAGTAGAGCATTTTCAATATAATGGTCCACATCAATTAAAAATTCCCTATATTTTGTTGTAATAAAGAATCAGCAACTTTTTTACTTTACTATTGACCATTATCCTGTGCCTTAGATTTTTTCAGTCCTTTGTGCTGTTTAGAGAATTTCTTCATTTTAGCCTTAAACTGTTGGATATCCACTGTTGTCTCTGTGGATGTAGATGGTGCAGCAAATTTTTCTTCCGGTGGAAGGAAGTCCTTCTGCCGCTGTTCCGCACGAGCCCGCTTATTTTGTTCTTGCTTCTCCTCTCTGGCATGCCTCTTCTTAGCCTTCTTCTGCTCGTCCTTGAGGAAGTACTCTCCAGTAGCCAGCTCCTTGTCAATCTTGCTCTCTGCTTGCGGCGGTGGGAATGGGGTGTAAGGTTTCTTCTCAACTTTCTTTTTCGGCTGTTTCCTTGGCACATTTTTGCTTTTAAATGTTGGCAGGAACCTGTCCCAGCTTTCATTTTTTAGTCTAGGATCTTTCATTAGTTCTCTCTTAATCATTAAACTTTTTATGTTATACATTGGGTGGATGTTTTTCATAGTATCCTCTACTATGCGTCGGACTTGAACTAAACCCTTGTATGGGCCCACAGCGGACACAGTATTGCCTTGCACAAGGACGTAACACTCGGTCAATAATTCGATAGACTTGAGGGTGACTCCATTTGGTCCTATCAATCGCTGTCGTCTCTTCAGAAATGTTTCCTTCTTTCGCACAAATGAGTTTATTTTAATAATGTCACATCCTATTTCGTCCTCTAGAACCCTAACTGCCTGCTCAAATGGAACGCTTCTGGATAGCAGCTTCATTAAATCTCTTGCTTTTATTATTATATAAGGGTCCCAAGTCTTTCTCGTAGTTTTCACAATAATGCTACCTTCAATAAGGTCCAATTCGGCAACAATGTGATGTTCTTTTAACACTTTCTGCACGAGAGGCCAGCATTCTTTAAGGTACTGTTCACGATATTTGGGAAATAAGGTTGCAAATTTACTTTCTTCTAACAGACCATGAGGGTTATCTTCAGGGGTGAACTTGGGTATTTTCATAGCCCATGCATTATCGACGGGCCCCGTGTCGGCAACTTCGTTGTCTGATTCTTGCATGTTAATATTTGTTCTGTTGTTATTTGGTTCAAAGTTACTACGTAGAAGAGTTCAGAAAAGTAAAAATGTTAGACAAACATGACAACGATCGTAGACATACATACACACGAGCACGAGGGAAGACTGGAATGAGAATGACGTCTGTCACTGTCACTCAACGTAACGAAAATACCATGCTAGGCAACATAACGGAATAGAAGAGGAACACGCTTTATAACTTTGTTTCCAAAAAAGGACCCTGTACAAAATCAGTAGTTCAATTTTCTTCGGCGATTAGTTTTATAAGTAAATATATTATATAAAAAATATATTTCGTATATTGCTAAATTAAAGTTCCTATTTTTAAGCTAGGAACACACTACGCGGACGTCCGTCGTAAATCGACCGCGGACGGGAATCTGGACAATGGAAATACACATAACCGTGCAAACTATCGGTCGACGGACGCGGACGTGGCCTTGAGCGCACGGACGTCCGATCGAAATCTGGCTCTCTGGATGTTTTGTTCCGTGCACACTGATAGGTCGCGGTCGCGGTCGTTTTACGACGGACGTCCGCGTAGTGTGTTCCTAGCTTTAAGCTAGGAACACACTACGCGGACGTCCGTCGTAAATCGACCGCGGACGGGAATCTGGACAATGGAAATACACATAACCGTGCAAACTATCGGTCGACGGACGCGGACGTGGCCTTGAGCGCACGGACGTCCGATCGAAATCTGGCTCTCTGGATGTTTTGTTCCGTGCACACTGATAGGTCGCGGTCGCGGTCGTTTTACGACGGACGTCCGCGTAGTGTGTTCCTTGCTTTAATCTAATGTTACCAGAGATAAAACTACCTTCAGACATGCGTGTAAACATTGTAAAGAAACTAAAGAAAAGTTGGAACACACACAATTATATTAGCATAATAAGGACGAAATTGAATATTTCACACATTTAGATCAACGAAGGAACCTAAATTATGCATTATTGTCATAATACTTATTAATAATAATATACTTAACCAAGTCTGTCAGTAAATAAGAACAAAGAAAACTATATGCATCCTTTTCTTTAGGGTGCTAGAGAAAAGGATGCCTATAGTTTTCTTAGTTCTTATTTACTGACAGACTTGTTTGACAGAATATATACTTTCAGGGATCATTTTAATTTTTTACATTGGTCACACTCTTCATGTACAGTATTCGGGGAATCCACTTGAATGAGCCATTGCTGCTGAAAGTAGCGCAACCAAAGGGATTTTTAACCAATCAGCAACCACAATGGGAGTTTGAGTACAATTTGTACCAATCATATATACTTGCGTGTCTAGATTATTTTCGTGCTAAAATCCTGTGAAGTACCAGTACCCGTTCCAGTGACAAGACAAGACTGACTGAGGCTGACAGAAATATTTTGAGATTTGCATCAAGAGGACGTGATCGTTAAGTTAGTTGGAATTTGCTTTGTTTATTAGGTACGTATAACTTTACAATAATCAGGGGGTACAATACAAATAGGTTTTTCAACTGAGGTTCCTCCCTCACTAAAGAATTTCATCTTGTTTGAGTCTTGAATTTTGTACATAAGCAAGTGAATTGACTATTGTGTTATTCTCATTAAAATTAAGATAAATGTTTTTCCTATTGATGGTTTAAATAATTTTAGTTGTACATTGATAGTTTTTCTTATCATATTAACCTAGTACTTTTTATCTTTAAATGTATATTTACTTAGGTACCTATCCTTTTTCTTGCAGATCAGTTTTTAAAAGGCGTCCTACGTAAGGGACAGAAATGAGTGACTTTGGCGGTCCAGGTAATTTGTTTAACATTTTATACTCTACCTGTCTTTTAAATTATTATACATACGTACTTTTCCCTGTAACTTTAGATTCCATCGTAAAACATTGGGAAATTCTTAACCAGATAAAGTATGTGCCTAATAATTATAAATTAAATTAACGGATTGAATTTAATTGTCAATTTCCTATTTCTAGGAAAATACTTATACATATATATATAGAGATGGGCCGAATATTCGGCATATTCGGCAAGTTTTTCAATGTTCGTATTCGGCAAAGTCCCTATTCGGCAATGGCCCATCTCCAATATATTATATACAGGGTGGAAAAATCGAATGCCACATGGATGGCAACTACCTTAAATATTGTAAATAGCACATTTTGTGTAAGTCCTTTGTTTTTAAAAACAATATTCACAAAATCGCTTAGTCGGGACTCGAACCGGTCAAATGTGACAAAAAATAACGTGCCAAATTTTCGTTATTTTGTTATTTAGAGAAAAATGAACCTTATCAGTAACGACAGTAACCCTTTCAATCTGCATCATAAAATACGGCACGTTATTTTTTGTCGAGTCCCGACTGAGGCAAGCGATTTTTCATAAATCCTTAAATGCAGAATTTATTGTTTTTAAAAACAAAGCAAAGTCTCCCTTACACAAAATGTGCTATTTACAATATTTAAGGTCAGGCCATTGATGTTGACATTCGATTTTTCCACACTGTATATACCTACCCTGTACCCTACAAGTACTTACATACATTCTGCAATTTCTGCATCCGGTTATCTTCTAAATAACAAACTTGAAATTAAATGAACAATTGATTGTTTAAACATACCGCCCCTGTATCAATTACCGCGAAAAGCTAACAATGTTAATTATTTATGTTCCTTTAAGTATGACGTAGGTACAAAGTTGATCTATGAAATGAATCGTGTTGTGTTTGTAATAACGCTTATACAATTGGTAGTTGGATGCCTACATAGTAACAATGTTGATACTTTGTATCACGGATGAAACAATTAGTACAATAATGACGTAAGTACCAGTATTTATAAATGTTTTATTTATCGATTACCCAGTTAGTTCTATCGACCTCTTACTAAAGTTATCTTTGTTAATATACATACATATAGGTTTTGTATGGACGACTTTCGAATACCTACTTACTAAGAGAACGGGTAATTATGTATTTGTAATTCCTATATAATATTGTCATAGGTTTCGCAGTCTGACATCGGTTTAGAACAATAATGTTATTATAAACATACTTACTATAGTGAATTATACTATTACGACGTTATCACTATAGGGACAAATCTAAAGTGGGTTCTAGGGGGTTCAACCCCCCACTTAGGACTAGAGACACCAAACCCTATGCCAAGTTGGCAGAACACTGTCCAAACTTCTCCTTTCTCTTTTTGATAGATATCCCCAAATTGTGTTATTAAAATGGAAAAAAAACACGCTCGTTACGCTCGCGTTTGCACTTTTATTCTGTATGGCACATTTGACTCGAACCCGACCCCCTGAACTTTTCATGCGGGCAAGCACGCACGGTCCCGTGATAAAGCCTTGCACGTCAGGCCGTCCTTTTCGTGCTATTTGTAAGTGCGATAGGGACGTATCGACGCGATAAGGATTATCACACTAACTAGTACGCTACGCCCGCATATCTTCGTGGTTGGTTATCATCATAATTGTCCCCATGTCACACCTGTACGGGAAGCATGGTCGCGCGATAGACGATAAAATATCAGGCCGTCCCTATCGCACTTACAAATAGTGCTGGATGATAAGTTGCTTAAGAACGTATCGCGTAGCTAGATTACAATTTTATTAATGGAAGAACAATGGACATAATATTCTAATATCTGGGCAACCGAGCTTCGCTCGGTTCTGTTTCGTATCCTTGACATGTGTCGCCATCTAGTTCAAAAATGAATAGTACCTACATCGAGCGAAAGAATTCTCAGCCTTAACAACACAACTACTCCACACGAGATGGCGCGCATTTCGCCACAAAAAACTCAAATAGTGTATTTTTCTATTCGTTTTAGCCTTGACCTGTGTCGCCATCTAGTGTTTGCAATAAATAGTACTTACATCGACCGAAAGAATTCTGTCTTAACAGTACAACTACTGCACACGAGATGGCGCGCGAAGAAAAACGCATGAAAACTCGAAAATTCGCGTTTTCCGGGACCTAAGGATAAGTTAGACCGATTTTTCACCCCTAAAAACCCCCACATAACAAATTTCTGCGAAATCGTTAGAGCGGTTTCCGAGATCGTCAGTGTAAATAAATATATATATAAATAAATAAATATACAAGAATTGCTCGTTTAAAAGTATTAGATTACTCTATGCAAGCGCGGATCCAGCTTCGTGCCCAGGGGGGGGGGTCACGTGGTAAAGGCCCGGGGCTCCAGGGGGGGGGGGGTCACGTGGTCTATTTGTATGGCCAACTTAGGCTCCAGGGGGGGGTCATGACCCCCATGACCCCCCCCTGGATCCGCGCATGACTCTATGGAGTCTATGGGAAGAACTGCATTCCCATTAAAAAGTGTAAAGGCCTGAGTGCACGCTCATATTGGGCGTGCAGCGGGGCGGGCGTGCGGTGTGTTGACAACATTTGATTTTTTTATAATGGCTGAAAATTAAAGTCTATTGCTAGATTAGGGCTTGCTACAAATTATTTTGGTGACAGATTCCAGAGCGTATTCCATATCTGCTCAATAGCTTACCTGAAGCCATCCGAAGTGAAAAGCACCCAAACAAAAAAACTATGCTAAAAAAACATTACCTAAATATATTACAATAATTTATATTATTTATTATTTAAGAAGTTCAACGACTTTTCTTAAAGATAGTTGTTATGTTTATGTAATTGAGAGACTGTTGATCCCACAGACAAACTCGTTCTGTTCCAGAGTTTTGTGGGACTATATGTTAGATATAAGTTTGTCACTGTATTTTAATAGCAATAAATAATAATTAACAGCTTTTAGCTAAAACGCGTGACTCAGCTCACGGGTCTCGGGCCTAGCGCGAACGCAAAATAAATTGCCGCTTATGAATCCGGCAACGGAGTTGAACAATCTTACGACGATGGCGGAGTTGAACAATCTTATGCAATATTTTTCTGTTCATATTAAAAATAAATATATGTATTTAATTTACTAGTTTGTTTTGGAGGATTCAAATTCCGGGTTAAAAAAAATCACAAAATACGAAATCACTGAAGAGCAGAAGTATAAAGTAGCCAACGAATAATAAATCGTGACTAAATAGAATTTGCCATATTACTCTAAAATATATATCCTAATAGATGGATAGAAAAAATCATTTCTTGAGTTTTTGTTAAAAATACCGCGTGAAAGATAAGACGGCCGCTTAATCCGCCGCAGTTAAAAAATATTTCATACAAATTGTATGGGAAAAGTATTTCGCGATTTGTGACTTTTCTAGCCGGAATTTTTTTTGGTCCCATATTAAGCTTTTGATCCTGGATAGGAATGGGATCGATTGGCGTCAAAAAAAAAGTTTGTCATAAATGCCCATTTTCTCGCACCCTGTATGTTTTTTCCAAAATATGGGTCTCTTAACTTTTTGAGTACTATTAAACACCATACTAAAAATCAGGGGTAAGAAAACTGAAATGTTGTCAATTGAAGCTCATACAATACAAGTGTCCAGAGTCGACGCAGTGTGACGCCCGCCCCGCCGAACGCCCCGCACCGAGCATCCACTCAGGCCCTTACACAATGCTTTCTTGTCTAGGTCCTTCACGGCAAGGCCGTGGAGGCAACGGGAATAAACGTCCATGGCGGCAGAGATCTCACGACGGCAGGGGCCGCGGCGCGGCGCGCGGGGGCCGAGGCCGAGGCCGAGGCAGTGGCGCAGGCCGCGGGCAAGTCAACAGTAAGAACTGCTCAGTATACTGTCTAGATATTCACGGTTACCAGGAGCAACGGGAATAAACGTCCATGGCGGCAGAGATCTCACGACGGCAGGGACCGCGGCGCGGCGCGCGGGGGCCGAGGCCGAGGCAGTGGCGCAGGCCGCGGGCAAGTCAACAGTAAGAACTGTTCAGTATATATACTGTCTAGATATTCACGGTTATCAGGAGCAACGGGAATAAACGTCCATGGCGGCAGAGATCTCACGACGGAAGGGGCCGCGGCGCGGCGCGCGGGGGCCGAGGCCGAGGCAGTGGCGCGGGCCGCGGGCAAGTCAACAGTAAGAACTGTTCAGTATACTGTCTAGATATTCACGGTTACCAGGAGCAACGGGAATAAACGTCCATGGCGGCAGAGATCTCACGACGGCAGGGGCCGCGGCGCGGCGCGCGGGGGCCGAGGCCGAGGCAGTGGCGCAGGCCGCGGGCAAGTCAACAGTAAGAACTGATCAGTATACTGTCTAGATATTCACGGTTACCAGGAGCAACGGGAATAAACGTCCATGGCGGCAGAGATCTCACGACGGCAGGGACCGCGGCGCGGCGCGCGGGGGCCGAGGCCGAGGCAGTGCGCGGGCCGCGGGCAAGTCAACAGTAAGAACTGCTCACTACTGTCCAGATATTCACGGTTACCAGGAGCAACGGTAACATATGTTGATGGCGGCAGAGATCTCACGACGGCAGAGGCCGCGGCGCGGCGCGCGGGGGCCGAGGCCGAGGCAGTGGCGCAGGCCGCGGGCAAGTCAACAGTAAAAACTGCTCACTACTGTCTAGATATTCACGGTTACCAGGAGCAACGGGAATAGACGTCCATGGCAGAGATCTCACGACGGCAGGGGCCGCGGCGCGGAGCACGGGGGCCGAGGCCGAGACAGTGGCGCAGGCCGCGGGCAAGTCAACAGTAAGAACTGCTCACTACTGTCTAGATAATTCCCGGTTACCAGGAGCAACGGTAATAGATGTTCATGGCGGGAGGTATCTTACGATAGCAGAGGCCGTGGCACAGGACGCGGGTATGTCAATGGTAGGATCTCAACTTCTCTCCTGTTGATTACTGTTTAGATACTTTACGGCTAGTACTAAAGATCTCATGATGGCAGGGTCCGAGGCATAGCGCGCTGGGGTCGAGGCCCCAAGTCACTGGTAAGAACTGGGTGCGTAGCCGAATAGCACAAACGCTCACGAAACGCTCACGAAACGAAACGCTAGTAGATATCTATCTCTATCGCGCTTGCGTATTGGCGCGACAGAGCCAGCGGCGTTTCGCTTTCGTTTTGCGTCGGAGAAATGCCATTCGGCTACGGGGCCTGGTGCTCAATTGCTCATTACTGTTTTAAGTGGCTAGAATAGTCTAGATACTTCACAGCTACCACGAGCCATGGCAAGTGGCAATATATGTCCATGGTGATGCAGATCTCATGACGGCAGGGACCTAGACGCAGGCCACAGCCTGACACTGGTAAGAACTCATTGAATTTGAACCTCTGATCACCTGTATAGAATACGACCCTGATGGCAGACGATGTCAAATCTAATCTTTAATAATATGATAATAGTTGTTTTCCCCTCACTAGCTCGGAAACACGTGTTTTGTCCTTTAATACCAGCGGGTAAAAACGCATTTTATCCACTAGTGGGTAAAGTAATTTGAACTTGAATAAAGTCAAATTAACTGCTTTAAAATTGATAAAAGTAGGTGAATCTAGTAATAAAGATGATTTACCACCTATGGAACTAGTGGAAGCAGTGATAAACGCATTTTTTGCGTTTTAGTTTCCTCGCTATAGTGAGGGGAAAAGTTTTGTGTTACACTCGGGTGCAAATGTATTTTACTTCTCGTGTGTTAAAAAACTCGCAAGTTCAGGATTCTATTCTAGCCAAATTTTCTGCCTTAGAATTGATAAAAGTGGGTTTATCTAGTGATGAAGATGTTTTACCACCTGTGGAACTACTGAGAGCAGTGATTAAACGCGTTTTTTGCGTTGTGCTTTCCTCGCTATAGTGAGGGAAAAAGTTTTGTGTTACACACGGGTGCAAATGTATTTTACTTCTAGTGTGTTAAAAAACTCGCAAGTTCAGGATTCTATTCTCGAACCACTCGCTTCGCTCGTGGTTCAACTATAGAATCCTTTCACTTGCTCGTTTATCAATTCCACACTCGGCGTTAAAATACAACTTTGCCCCCTTGTATAACAAATAACTATTGTTTCACAAGGGGGCAAAGTAGTTGTTTAACCGCACGTGCCAATATTGATACCTGAGCAAGCGAAAGATTCCAATATTGAACCGCGAGCGTAGCGAGTGGTTCAAAAAGTAGAATCTTGAGCGTTGCGAGGGTATCAAGTTACGAAGGTTAAACAAACTTTGCCACCGAGTGAAACCCAAATTTTTTTACCACACCAACACGAACAAAATGCTGACTATATGAAACATGAAACTAAATCAAATCCATCAATTGATTCAACATTTATGATTCAAAATCATCATTTATAGGTAAAATCTAGCAGCCAGATTAAGACATCGAGTTAAAATTTGTATGAAATTACTTTGCCCCCTTGTGGATAAAATGCAATTTTGCTATCTGTTTTCGAATAGAAAAAATAGTTATTTGTTATACAAGGGGGCAAAGTTGTATTTTAACGCCGAGTGTGGAATTGAAAAACGAGCAAGCGAAAGGATTCTACAGTTGAACCACGAGCGAAGCGAGTGGTTCGAGAATAGAATCCTGAACTTGCGAGTTTTTTAACACACTAGAAGTAAAATACATTTGCACCCGTGTGTAACACAAAACTTTTTCCCTCACTATAGCGAGGAAAGCACAACGCAAAAAACGCGTTTAATCACTGCTCTCAGTAGTTCCACAGGTGGTAAAACATCTTCATCACTAGATAAACCCACTTTTATCAATTCTAAGGCAGAAAATTTGGCTATATTCAAGGTAAAATTACTTTATCCACTAGTGGATAAAATGCGTTTTTACCCGCTGGTATTAAAGGACAAAACACGTGTTTCCGAGCTAGTGAGGGGAAAAAGGCTTTACCAGTTGGTGTGGTGAAAAAGTCTTTACGAATAGCACCATTCAACAGTAGGTTGAATATGTTCTAAAACGGCAGGGTATGTACTATTAATACACATGTTTGGAGACTAAACTTACAAAATAACACTCCTTTGTGTTCGGCGCTAGTTTGTTGTAGGTACGTTTGTACCTATCTACTCTAATCTTCTCACATTTCCTTAATACCGTAAATATCCTGTATTTCATAAATATCGACTCATTGTGCGTGTACCTATATGCTGTTGTGCAGTTATACTGCTTTAATGTTTGTTTGCTAATCTATTTATAAACATGTTATTCGCAATACATTCATTTTCTGGTTGATTTCAGCTGGCCCTGGAATTCTCGGGGAAAGGCCTCCTCTTATTACGGGTACACCTGACCAACAAAATATGCTTCAACAAATCGTGAATGACAACACGGGAGGATCTCAAAGTCAACCAAAGAAGAAAAATAACAACGGCCGTGGCAGAAGAGATGGCCCGATGGGCTTTAAAATGCTAGAGGAGATATCGAAATCGGAAAGTGTCGACATAATCGAAAAAATAAATCGGCAGAAAGCATACTTCACCCTTCTATTAGACACACCCGTCGACAGGAAGAAAAGCGACGTATTCTTTTTGGTCCTCGAACTCGTTACAAACGTTTGGAAAACATCTTTCGAAGAATCTAAGAAGCTGCTCCTACTGGATCTGCAACACCAAGTTTATCGACCATTTGCAACTATACTTGATGCAGTTGCCATACACAGTAAGCAGGGAGGACAAATATTTCAACAAGTACTATTGGACTAGGGAGAAAGAATTTTGGAATAATTTCATGAATTTTTGCGAGTGTCTTATAAACGTTTCGCCGGCGACGGCGGTGCATAAATGCAGGGCGCTCATCGAAGCTACCAGCAAGAGCTGTTTGGAAGGCTTGAAGGAGCAGCAAGGGTTCGAGTTGCCTGAAGAATACACGGCAAGAATGACGAAAATTCGGGAAAGTTTAAAAGTCTGCGAGCCGGTAAAGGTAAGGGTTTTCTAATAAATTTTGTAATCTCAAAGAACCCGAATTCGAACAATCTATGTAACTACATACACACCTAAAAATTCAGTCAAGATGTATAATTTTTTGTTGTACCTACTATACTTAAGCTGCTGATATATGAAGTACTATACTACCATTTCACGCCACTTGAGATGGGCGACGTGCGACCCTTAGCATGTTGTTATCGCTCTCAGTCGGCCAAGCCGAAATTACAATAGTTGACGCTAGACGACAGTAGGTACTATTACATCACGTCAATACGGAAGAGCGACAGGGATAACGATAATGACATAATCGTAAGCGTTTGTGTATTTGGCTAGGTACGTACCCGTACCTACAGCCAACTACACAAAGTTGTTTGTGTAAAGTTAGTGAGAATGCCGGAGTACCTACAGTTAGTTATTATAGTAGTCCTTTGTTACAAAAACAGAATTAAGGGTCAGTAACCTAATATGAATGATAGGAATATAATAATATCTGTAATAAAATAAATAACAATGTTACAACTTACAATAACTTAAAATATAAGTTTGTAGACCTTATAGCCATTTCGATATTGGTCTATTACCTAATTACATATTAAAACCTAGGTATATAAATAGGTACCTAGACGTAGCGACTGCTCATCACCTGGCGACATTCTGGACGTGAGACAAACAAACAAACACACACACTTTCCCATTTATAATATTAGTATGGATTAATATTATTATCTACGCGTGATCCGATACATTGTTTAGGTAGGTATGTTTCGTTGTATACACCGTGTCCAATAAGTCCGAATACTCACATTTTACCTCAGTTCTAAAGATATAGGGATCACAGGCCATCAAATTCTTATTTAAACTAAAGAGTATATTCCTCTTAATAAAATACAAGCACAAAGTACATGGAATTTCCGAAGTGTCTAAGAAAAACAAAGAGGTAAAGTGCCAACAAAATACTTGCTCGGCACGCAGGTGACGAGTTATTTTTTATAAGGAGAATCTGTATATAAAAAAAAAAAAAATCTGTATGTGATAAAACAGACGCCACGTGTCCAAAATAAACTATTATGGGTACCGAGGATAGATAACGTTCCGGGCAACTAGAAAAATGTGCCTAGGTTCCAGAGCTCACCATCGGCCCAGGTGTGGGATGCAGTATGTAAGCTAGGTAAACTACCTTCAGTACTTACAGATAAAAGCGTTAAAATCAACGTTTTTTTCTTTAAAACCAAGGTTTTGGAGAAAAAAATGCCTTAAAGTTAAAAAGGATGCTTGGGAATGAGTATCATGTGTCCCAACAGGACGCACCTCCAGCACATTCGGCAAATGGTATTCTAGCGTAGTTTCAGACTAATTTGGCAGTTTTTTATCCGAAACATGAGTGGCCACCCAGGCCTCCAGGTTTAGGCGTATTAGACTATTTTGTATGGTCATACATGCTTTGAAGACTAAATTTTTATAAAATCATAAACCTAGATCATTTCAAAAAGGTTATCGAGAGTATTTGGGATGAAATGTGAAGAAAACGGTGCGTGCCGCGTGTGATCCGTTTGAGAAGCGTTTGAGGCTGGTAAACAAGTTAATGCTGGAGTTATTCCAAAACATTTGTTGTGAATGTAGTAAATAAGAGTGCCATTCATAAAATATAATAATAATGTAGTAACTATTTGTTCATTTTGTTTTATTGGCTATTTGTGCTGTATTCAAACTTATTGGACACGGTGTATGTGTATATCTATAACATAACCACAAAATTAAAATTTTGAAAAAACCCCTGACTGCGACATAGTAGACCGATTTTCATGAAACATGGCTAAGAACACTTCCGACTAACTCAGCTTTCAGAAATAAAAAACTAAATCTAAATCGGTTTATCCGTTCGGGAGCTACGATGCCACAGACACTCACACAGACAGACAGACAGACAGACACGTCAAACTTATAACACCTCTTCGTTTTTGCGTCGGGGGTTAAAAATCATGCCAACCGGAACCGAAACAGTAAATTAAGTAGGTGTACTATATTTATATGTAGCAATATGTAGCTGTATAAGGTCGTTTTCACATTATCCGATCCGATATCGGATGTAGGAAGGATGTAAAATGTAAGATTTATGCGCTTCCAGCACGGGTAGCATGGTCGCGCGATAGACGATAAAATATCAGGCCGTCCCTATCGCACTATCAGTAAGTGCGATAGGGACGGCCAGATGTTTTATCATTTATCGCGCGACCATAATTGCCTGCCAGGTCTTCATTTATGTATTTAATAGATCATTATTACTAAAAAACGATATAAAACGCAAAAATTGCGGATTTAATGCCGATGGCACTCTCCTACAACAGTTTTTGTCCGAGGCACCATGGAACTGCCGATATCGGCAGGACGGTTCCGACATTTTTTGGCATGCCGGACCCCCCGCCAGTTGTCGGCCGATAATATTTGTTTGTGTGCGTATATAATGTATGTATATTGTATACGTTTGTAGTAGTGTGCGTGACAAAAATGGCGTCTAATTAAACAGCTGCTAATGATCGAAATTCAAATTAGTTTACAATTTCCATTGAAAAAACCGGCCAAGTGCGAGTCGGGCTCGCGCACAAAGGGTTCCGTAGCAGCAAATATAATAAACTTATTATGTCAATTTATACACCTGCCAAAATTACAGTTAAATCAACCTATCTCAAAAACTATAAGAGATACTTTGATCAAACCAAAAATCGTTGAAAGAGTTAATTAGCATGCATCACCTCTATTTTTTTTAGAATTTTATACCCCGTAGTTATAAAAATAGAGGGGGGGGGACATACTTTTTACGACTTTGAGAGCTGATATCTCAAAAACCGTTCACTTTAAGAAAAATGTTTTTTAGAAAACTTTATATCATTTTAAAAGACCTTTCCATTGATACCCCACACGGGTATGTACATCGAAAAAAAAATTTTCATCCCTCAGTTACATGTATGGGGGGCCCCACCCCCAATTCTTTTTTTTACTATTTAGTGTCATAATTTTGTAGCGGTTCATACAACACATATTCCCATCAAATTTCATCACTGTAGTACTTATAGTTTCCGAGTAAATCGGCTGTGACAGACGGACAGACGGACAGACGGACAGACGGACAGACGGACATGACGAAACTATAAGGGTTCCGTTTTTGCCATTTTGGCTACGGAACCCTAAAAAAAAGGTTGTAATGCATCGGTCCGAATTGCGGATACTAGTTTTTTCATCTTTTTATAGATATGGTTGAATGTAACATTATTTATTTTGCCTGACACCCTGAGTATTTTTTATGCTCGTTATTTTAATTTTACAATATAATATTTAGGACATAGTGCTTATAATTATTAAAAACAAAATATTTTTTAAATATTTTTTGACACAAAATCATACTTCATTAATTTGGAACAATGCGTTTTATCGGACCGACATCTGACACTATCGGAAGCGTTTATCGGATGTAGGATGTCGGTCCGACATCCGATATCGGATCGGATAATGTGAAAACGGCCTAATACATACGGAAGTGAAACCCATTATATGGTTCACGCAGTTAGGAATTGAAGAATCAATGTACTTACCTACGAAAATCAAACATGCTTTTTAAAATTCCAGATTCAAAATCAAAATAGAGCAGAAGGAATTGACGAGGTCGGTGAGCCCCAGGAGAGCTTTCGTGAGCTGAGCGTGCTGCCTTCGGGTGCGGAGCTGCTGCAGCGGCGGCCGTTCCTGCGCGCCAACGTGGTGGAGGGCGCGTACGCGGACGTGGACCACTACCTGGACGTGCAGTTCCGCCTGCTGCGCGAGGACTGCTTCGGCCCGCTCAGGGAGGGGATACGTAAGTCTCTACATGAGGTCGGTGGGCCGCGAGCTGAGCTGTCGTGAGCTGAGCGTGCTGCCGTCGGGCGCGGAGCTGCTGCAGCGGCGGCCGTTCCTGCGCGCCAACGTGGTGGAGGGCGCGTACGCGGACGTGGACCACTACCTGGACGTGCAGTTCCGCCTGCTGCGCGAGGACTGCTTCGGCCCGCTCAGGGAGGGGATACGTAAGTCTCTACATGAGGTCGGTGGGCCGCGAGCTGAGCTGCCGTGAGCTGAGCGTGCTGCCGTCGGGCGCGGAGCTGCTGCAGCGGCGGCCGTTCCTGCGCGCCAACGTGGTGGAGGGCGCGTACGCGGACGTGGACCACTACCTGGACGTGCAGTTCCGCCTGCTGCGCGAGGACTGCTTCGGCCCGCTCAGGGAGGGGATACGTAAGTCTCTCCATGAGGTCGGTGGGCCGCGAGCTGAGCTGCCGTGAGCTGAGCGTGTAGCGGTGGCCGTTCCTATTTTTTCAGTTTTTACCACACCAACAAGTTAATAAATAAATAGAATAGAATATACTTTATTTAACATCAAATTGGACAAATACAAGATAGATGTACATAAAAACACAAACTAGATACTAAATGGGACCCCACTCAGCATGTTGCTACGGCAAGCCGAGGCGCTGATTTTCAGTGGGACCCTGATTTAATAAACTAAGCTAAAACAAGTGACAGCACAAACATCAGGGAACACTTATGAATGTACATAGTTTTACAATTCTCTGCTTTTACTGTTATATACAAATTATATAATTATAAGTTCTTATAAACTTCTTCAAATTTAAGCAAACAGCTAAACTAAAACTAAAACAAGTGACAGCACAAACATCAGGGAACAGTTATGAATGTACATAGTTTTACAACAATTCTCTGCTTTTACTGTTATATATAAATTATATAATTATAAGTTCTTATAAACTTCTTCGAATTTGAATAACAATACGTCCGTATTTTTCCACAGATCAATACATTGAAGACCCCAGAAGAAAGAAATATGATAACATACGGTAAGAAAATGTAACCAACTCAATCAATTCGATTAAAGGAATGACTTTCACGTTTCACGTTTCACGATAAAGGAATAGGAACCGTGATTACCTTTTTGATTTCTATTGAGGTCCCGATATTGCGACGCAGTTGCATGCATCATGATCACGGGAAACTGAAGACGGCGGGTGGAGTCTTATGAAACTAACCTTGAATCATTTAAAACTCTTAAGGAATAAGAATTTTACGTACTTGCGTACTAAGTAGAGATGGACCGACTACACACTTTGCCGAATACGAATATTCGCCCGAACGAAACGAATATTTATGTTCAGCTGTTACCGAATCAAACATTCGGCCGAATATTCGGTTCCGCCATATTTTAAATCCTGGCTTAGATTTAAAAACTTTTCAATAATTGGTAATGGGTACATGTATCTTAAGGCTCTTAATCCATACTAATATTATAAATGGGAAAGTGTGTGTGTCTGTTTGTTTGTCCGTCTTTCACGGCAAAACGGAGCGACGAATTAACGTGATTTTTTAAGTGAAAATAGTTGAAGGGATGGAGATAGTGACATAGGCTACTTTTTGTCTCTTTCTAACGCGAGCGAAGCCGTGGGCAAAAGCTAGTGTTCCTATAATTTAGTGCATAAGGAAATTTTAGTTTTTGTTTCTTAAGCTATATTATTTTTACTTTTTCACAAAATTATTGTATTTATATTTTAACGCATCTTTACCTCCCTTTGGTAGTTCCTTAGAATGCTGAAATACGAGTATGTAGGAAGTCATTATCCGACGAATTACGAAACAACTTAGGTACTCTATTTATTTACTTTGTTTATTCAGTAAATGTTCGGCAATGTAACCGAACTATTCGGCCGAATATGAACATTGAAGAACTTGCTGAATACCGAATATTTACCGAATATTCTGCCCATCTCTAGTACTAAGATATACTTAGATTTTATTTTATCGAAATATTCCTGAAGTTTCAATATTTCTAAAATTAATAAAATATTATAGTCTAAAACACAGAACTAAATCAAGATAGAAGGAAAATGCTCGGCGATTAACAGCGAAACCGAGCGTGTAACGTTTTGTGTCGAGCCTATGACGTCACGAGTGTACTGTAGTGATGGGAACGTTGTCGCCGCGTAACCCATTCGATCGATTGTGGAGGTTGCGTACGGGATGCCCGCCGAAGTTAAAAATATCGGATGTTCATCTTCGTTGTGAAATGAAGTAAGTATATACCTGTATTCGTGTGATGACAAACAATTCACTAGTAGGTATATAATTTGCCTAAGGCCAGGAACAAAGATTTTAGTAGGTAGGTATTAATACTAGTTAATATTTCGTAATATTTTTAAGAAAATCGACCATGTACTCACTTCATTATCCTCATGTTATTTGTTACAACTTTTAGTAATATATAAATATAATTAACCCTTAACACATTTTTAGAGTTATTTTTATTCATAATAAATATAGAGCGTATTATGTTTGTATTTGTTTTTCTGCCGACCACAAATTCAACGTTAATACCGTAACTGTAACCTATTTTAAAGTTAAATTTACTTTTCACTCGTACTTTATATGTATAGTTTCATAACAATATAAAAACATAATTATAATTTCCACTGCTTCGCAAAATCGATTTAAATCGAATAAGGAAATCGCAGCATACATGACGATATAGTTCCGTGGTGCACCCATCGATTTAAACTTTCCTAGATACACTATCACCTACAAATTCGACACTCAAAAGTGTCCGATCGCTAAGTTGCAAATGTGTGCGTCTAGTTGACAAACGAAAACTTCGCAATGTAGTAAAAACAACTTTCATTTTTTTACAAAAACAACGTTATTTCTTAGTACTTAAAGTTCAATTTCAAATGCAAGCAATTGGCGGTTATGACATTAATGAATGTGATCATCGCGAAAGCCATAAAATTTTATTACCGCAGATCGCAGGTGTGCATATTTTTAAACAAATCTACGTCTTATTGCAACCAACATAAGTTTAATTTCGTTCGCGCTACAACAATCTAAACGCCATTTTTACATTGGGAACGAGGATGGACAGAGGCATCATGGGAGTCGCGCTATGAGATGAAAGGCGAGAATGAGGAAATTTGCGGTATTTTTGCGAAAAACTGTTTTAAAAAAATCCTATTAGATAGAAAATTTCTTAAGGAACAAATTGTTTGGTATAACATTTTTCGAGATTTTGCGTATTTTAAGCGAAAAAAATGAGTTTTTACTGTATGATATTTTTATTGATATCATCTCAAACAAAAAAATATATAAGGTACGGCGGGACAATTTGGACTGGGGGAAAATTGCAACTGATCAATATCTCCACGTTTTGCAATGTTTGCATTATTAAATAGAGTCAACTGAGGTATATACAACAGGGTGTCCCACGGCGATGCCACATGGAGGGAAAATACCTTAAATATCGTAGATCGTAAATATTTTTTTTGACGCCAATAGATCCCATTCCTATCCAGTATCAAAAGCTTGTATGGGACCAAAAAAAATGTCTGGCTAGAAAAGTCACAAATCACGAAAAACTTTTCCCATACAATTTGTATGAATTTTTTTTTTCCACATGGTATTTTTATGATGCCAATCGATTCCACTCCTATTCAGTATTAATAATTGCTTAGGGGTCAACTCAAGACAATGCACCAAAAAAAAAAAGTTTGTTAAAATGCCCTTTTTCTCGCACCCTGTATATTTTTTCCAAAATCTGTAAATGCCATTTTTCATCAATTTGAAATTGATGGATGGTCCCCTTAGACTAGTTTCATGTAGGACTACGGGATCTCATACCGGCTTTACTGACCCGCTTTGAAAATACATCCTGTATAAGGCCTCATAGTAAAAATTAAAAAAATTTGAATGCACTTGTTAGACGCGCACCTGGCTCACTACACAACGTCATGACTACGTCATCGAGATACGTCACAGCGTCGCATCATCAACACTGCATCACGCCTGCGTATGCGCCGCACGTCACCATGATGTCACTCCGCGCCCGCGCATCGCATCTTCGATATTGGGCAATTGGTCCAACTGTGTTAATAAAACGGAAGTGCAAGCTCACTCTGAGCCTTTTTGACACCTAACATCGGGTCTTAGGACAACTCGTTAGATTAAGTTATAAATGTAATCTTTAATATTTTAATTAAATCTCTTATATCCGACGCAATCTTGTAATTTATCTCCTCCACTGCTGCCTCCCTATATAATTGGCGCAGTAATTTACTAAGTTTTGAAAATAAAATAAAGTCGCCTTTCAGCAAAATATGCTATCTACGATATTTAAGGTATTTTCCCTCCATGTGGCATCGCCGTGGGACAGCCTGTATATATATATATATATATATATATATGTCTATATATATAACATACGTGTGTGTGTGTGTGTGTGTGTGTGTGTGTGCGTGTAGCGATTATGTGAAGGTAAACAGTTGAGGGATTGTATGTGGTGTGTGTGAGGGATGGTGCACTTGGAGAATATGAATTAATTAAGTAGCTATTAAAACAAAGAAGAATTGAATGATGACATTAATTTATTATTCTACGTAATTTCTTTCAAAGCTTTGTGTGGGTAAATCTTCTCTCCGCTCCTCAGCTATAATCTTGCGCCATTTTTCCCTTTCAACGTCTTGTTTTGGGAATCTGGAATAAAAACCTTTTTAGGGTTCCGTAGTCAACTAGGAACCCTTATAGTTTCGCCATGTCTGTCTGTCCGTCCGTCCGTCCGTCCGTCCGCGGATAATCTCAGTAACCGTTAGTACTAGAAAGCTGAAATTTGGTACCAATATGTATATTAATCACGCCAACAAAGTGCAAAAATAAAAAATGGAAAAAAATGTTTTATTAGGGTACCCCCCCTACATGTAAAGTGGGGGCTGATATTTTTTTCATTCCAACCCCAACGTGTGATATATTGTTGGATAGGTATTTAAAAATGAATAAGGGTTTACTAAGATCGTTTTTTGATAATATTAATATTTTTGGAAATAATCGCTCCTAAAGGAAAAAAAGTGCGTCCCCCCTCTAACTTTTGAACCATATGTTTAAAAAATATGAAAAAAATCACAAAAGTAGAACTTTATAAGGACTTTCTAGGAAAATTGTTTTGAACTTGATAGGTTCAGTAGTTTTTGAGAAAAATACGGAAAACTACGGAACCCTACACTGAGCGTGGCCCGACACGCTCTTGGCCGGTTTTTTATTACTTAAAAACGAATTTGCTATTCCCGGGTTGTTTCTTTTTATAATTAAAGTAATTTATAAGATATGTATTAATGTTATTGAATTGAAATCATTTATTTCAGACTTATTGGTCCATAATAATAAATAAATACATACATTATTAATATGAAATAGGCTTCTTTTACAAAAAATATAAATTAGCGACTCCATCATTCCATTTTTAACTATGTTCCACTTCAACCATCTTTTGTCGCCGTCCGCTCATTACTAGTACAGCGCGAGAGAAAGAGACAAACTGCGTAAGACCAAATCAAGGAATTTACTTCAATTATTCTAGAAAATAAATGTTTTTAGTAAGTTAGGAAGCCATTTTGGCCACAAATGCATAACATTATAAAATTATTAACAATTACTTACCTGAAATACGATACGTCATCCTTTTTTAACGTATATAAGGTGTTATTTTTGCACTTTTTTACGGAGCACTTAGGCATGTTGCCGACACGGCGGATGAAGCGCTACTGACCGCCCAATTGTGCTTAGAACATTTTCAAGCACAATTTGCTGCGGACACATTCTAAGCCGTGATGGTGCATCTAGGTAGTTTAGATCGATGGGTGCACCACTATTGTTAAGTTCGACGTGAGTTCGACGGACAAAATAACAAATCTACCTTCACTTTGTCTCGACAGTTTGAATAGCCTATTTTTATATCGCTTGTTTTAAACGCACGCCAAGTCGGACTCGTCAAATTAAAGCCGCAATGGAAAACTAGTTTGACGGCCGTACGTCAGCTAATGTTTTGATGATAAAAATAGGAAAATCGTGTTTTTTATTTAATAAAAAATATTTTAGGACAAATGGTACTTACCGATGAAAGGAAACACTTTGTTTTTTATTATTTTTTTATTTTTTTTTATTTATTGAATTACTATACAGTCGACAAATATTACAATTTATCACAGGCCCTGCAAAACTGTTTAACAGTTTGACTGCAGGATAAGAGTATCTTATTAAGAATAGTTACAGGAAGTAATATCTAAAAACATTTAAAATTAGGACTGAACAAGTTACTATGGCAGGCTATTTAATAAATACTTTTTTAATTTTCTCTTAAATTTATGCTTGTTTGGTTCGAGACGGATGTCCACAGGTAGACTATTGAGAGTGTATGGTAAACGCTTTTTTAGTGTTCTGTCACCGTAATAGTTCTGTTTAACACCATTGCTTTTATTGGTGGTGTTTGAACAGTTAATTATCGAATACCGACCCATTTTGTATTTTTCACTGTATGTCACTCGCGGGCAGCGGTCGGGAGCAGACTGACTTGCGCGGCGAACAATGTTGCTCGCTATTTAACTTTTCCGCACGCGAAGTAGATACACTTTTTCCTTCTATCTTGATTTAGTTCTGTGGTCTAAAACGACTGTTGTAACTTTTCAGCGTCTACCGAAACGTGAAATTTTCCGAACCATATGCTTCCCAGCAAAAAATTGGTTCCATCGTGCTGTTCGACGAAAGCACAATCAAGTCCTTCAAAAGAGTCAAATGGGCTCACAGCAAACGGCTACTGTTCGGTTCCCTCGTGGTCTTCACCAAGGACAACTGCAAGAGCTTTCTGGTTGGAACCATTCTGGAACGTGATGAAAAATTCTTGAACAAGGGACAGGTATGAAAGACAAATTCCAATTATTTGTAAAAATTGTAATGTAGGTGGCTAAATGACCTAGCTGCAAAGTTTTACAAGTTTTTGGTGCCACTATTAGTTAAATATGAGAGTGCAACTTCTATCTACCTTTTAAATGCAATTAAATCTACAAAGAAAAGTGCCTCCCTGCGTCGCAGTATGTATGCAGAGTTGCTATAAAGCATTTATAAAGCTAATAATAATTGCTGACTATACACAAGATATTGTAAGACACAATTTATAGGGTGTGGTATGTGACACGAGCAAAAAATTAAACTGTACCCTGTACTCTTTACACCCGGTGTTGTACACACGATTCGTAGTGTCATTATACATTTACCTAACCACAAAATTAAAATTTTGTAAAAACCCCGATTTTCATAAAACATGGCTAAGAACACTCTCGACTCTCGACTAACTCAGTTTTCAAACAAAAAAAAACTGAATCTAAATCGGTTCATCCGTTTGGGAGCTACGATGCCACAGACACACAGAGAGAAACTAACAGACAGACAGACACGTCAAACTTATAACACTCCGTCGTTTTTGCGTCGGGGGTTAAAAACATTTGTTCCTGAATATTCAAATAGGTAAATAGGTTGTCAGAAGAATGTTAATAATAGATGTCAGCGTCCTCCCTAAAACAACGTTTCACAATATTGTTCCTCTCTTTCAGTTACCAGTGAACATTGTAAACGAGGACAACTCTAACATATACAACGACGACCGATACATTATGATAGAATGCGAAGTATACTTCGAGCCGTACTACCACGTGCTGAAGGCACTTCAGGACCCCGGCTTTCCGGAGCACTTGGCTATGAACAAATACATTGTTGATGTTGAAGTAAGTATACCTACAACGTGTACTGAATAGCCCGAAAGATTTTAACAGTTTCGAATTATTCAGGTCAAACCCACGGTGTACCTATTTATACTGTACATAAAGGGTTACCCTCATCTGGCAGAATAACAATCGCACCCATGAACTAGTTCGCTCTTTTAGGTCTTTTGCTCATTTAGTTCAGCCAGACCAGCGATCACTGCGGTCGGAAAGATCAGAACGAATGGGACCGAATAGTGTCAAAATTATACGAATAGTCCACAGATAGTAACATTCGGGGCCGAAAGGTTGTAAGTAACCGAAGTTTAATATGAAAACTTGAGTTTTTTGTTGCTCTGCTAAGTAGCACACATTCGTTCTCGATCCAAACCGCTCGCGCTCGCCGATCCTATACTGAACTAAATGAGCAAAGACCGATTCTCAGACCACGGAAAGATTCAGTTCATTTCGGTCATTGATGGGGATTTTATTCCTAACAGTTCATATAGTTCGTGAACGACACAAGCCTATCCGACTCGCTTTCAAAAAGCAAATTGGAAGGAGAAGTGCAACTATGCCGCCTAAATATTATGCACAAATATTATGTGCGAAAGTACTATTCGACTAGAAGACCATTATGCTCATTAACATTATGCCAACATACCATTCGCTATTATAAAAATCTGCGAAATGATTTATTTCAAAGTATATTCTGCGTAATGTGTTTGCCAAGAACTATTATCCGGATTACGAATCAAATATATGCAAGAAAAGTTCCTGCAAGACATTATAGTACAGGGAAATTAGGTAAAATTACGGCATAATTAATGGAAGATTTTTTTTGATTGGAGTTTGTACGTTATAGACAGAAGTTATTTTTCATCAACCCTCCCCACTCCTCCCCCTCTGCGTCACCCCTCTACTCTCCCTTAAAGTGCCGAAAATGCGGTTTTTTTCGATTTCTGACAAAACTGTTGAAGATACAGAAAAAGCGCGTAGGAACGAAGTAATCCTCAATAAATTTACTACAAATCATTAATTGACACTTTGGTTCTAGCACTTATAGTTTTCGCGTGATCCATCACGAAAGTTGGTCCTGTGCTGCAATTTTCTTTAACGAATGTTAAGTTTTCGCCCAAAATGCTTACGAAATCGTCGAAATTTGTTTGATATGATGGCTAAAATGTTGTAAACTCATGACTAAAATAAAATTAAGGGGAAAAAATCACTACCATGGGTGGAATTTCTAATATGTCTTGGAACTCCAGTAACTATTTAAGACGTAATATTTTCACGATAGAAGTCGCTATAGGAGTACCATTGATCCGTATATTATACCGCTGACTGGGGATGAGCTTTTGGTAGCTGTTGGTAGAGCCCTGGAGTATCAATCCAGAAACCGTGAGTTCAAGTCCCACCCTTCGTAGTGATTTTTCCCCTGAAATTCATTTTCAGTTTATAATATTTTAGTAATATCAAACAAATTTCGACGATTTCGTAAGCATTTTGGGAGAAAACTTAACATTCACTAAAGAAAATTGCAGAAAGGAGCAACTTCCGTGACAGATCGCGCGAAAACTATAAGTGCCAGCACTAAAGTGTCAAAAACAGGTTTGTAGTAAATTTATTAAGGATTACTTTGTTCCTAGACGTTTTTTCTGTATCTTCAACCGTTTTGTCAGAAATCGAGATAAACCGCATTTTCGGCTATTTAAGAGGGAGAAGAGGCGTGACGCAGAGGGGGGAGGGATGGGGAGGGTTGATGAAAAATAACTTCGGCCTATAATGTACATATTATCCCAATCAAAAAAAATCTTCCATTAACTATGCCAAGATTTTCATACATAACTTTCCAGGAGCAACGTACTATTAGTGAATATAAATAATACTATGGTAACTTAGGTTATGCGGCGGTATTGGCGAGGGTATGTATGTCGCGTATGATAATAGGTAGGTACTGCAATCATTATAAGTATACTAAACTTATTAACGTTTACCTTCGTATTATTATCGGATAACGCCTTCTGTCGATAACAGAAAATACAAGCCGCCGATCAAAAACAGCTAATTAAATTATAAAACCAAGTTATCTAGGAGGACATTATATCCTTGTAAGTTATCAACAGATGTATGGTCAGCTGGTATGATCATTATGATCAACCTTTAGAGCGTTTTCACACTCTTAAACCTAATTTGCCTATTATATCAAAAACGTATGTTTAATTAATTGTAACTTTCAGAAAGTCCCTGAGAAACCAGGTTATCTGACTCCTGGCACAGTTTATGAAATGCAAAATAAAGATTTCGAAGACGTGAAATTCGAAGTTTTGGACGATCACAGCTGGCCCTCGCAAACTGAGCTGAGTTTGAATAATACACAATATGAAGCACTTAAACTGGCGCTGACCCACGAGTTCGCCGTGATCCAGGGCCCGCCGGGCACCGGCAAAACCTACCTCGGCGTTAAAGTCGCGGAAATCCTACTTAAATACGCACCATTCCCTAAAATCAAGTGTTGCATGCTTGTCATCTGCTACACAAATCACGCCTTAGATCAATTTCTAGAAGCTCTTTTACCTATCACCAGGTCTTTGGCTCGCATCGGCGGCAGATCACGAAACGAAGCATTGAATGAATTTAATATTAATAATTTGAGACGTAAAGACCACAGCAGCTATTACCATGAAACAAGGATCGAACTTAAAACGCAAATCAGTGCATTAGATCATGCACAAGCTCGTGTCGACGCCTTGAACTCTGGAGTGTTGAGCTACAAAAGTATTGTGGCCTACAACCCAGAGTGTAGGCTTCTTGAAAACTTCTACAGAGGAGGGAACATTAAAGATATTTTAAAACATTGGCTCTTTGAACATGTGGATGATGTCCAAATTGATCCAACACTGTTAGAACAAGTTGAAAATGAATCTGATGAACCAGCAAATAACGCAGATATCGACGAAGACATATTTGCTAGACAAAGACCTGTATTCGATATCGATGATTTAGATGATGACGGCGATCCGGTTATAAATCCAGGCTATGACTTTGTTACTACATCTTTCTCGTTGTCCGATAAAGAGGATCACATAAAATCTCTACTGCGAAAGTTTCAAGATCTACAAAATAAGGGTACATCCCGCTATGAATTAAGAGAGTTAGAAAACGAGATATGTCGTGTGTACGCCGAAGTTAAACTTTTTAAGGTAAGTGCTTTCAAATCATCTTTAAAGGTTTTAGTTTACTTAAAGTGGAATGCCGAATTATTAATATTTTCCAGGAAATGATGGAACACCGGTCGCGTGCTCCAAGGATACGCCTAACAAATACACTAGATGTAACTATTGTGCCCCGTGTAGAACGTTGGGCATTGTACTTTAAATGGGCCAACGTAGTCATGGAGGATGTGAAGAAAAAAATTAAAGAAATTGAGGTTAGTATTCGAAGCAGAAACAAACTTTTACATAAGTTCCTCTTAAATATAGTCTTCTTGTCTCCTTTTTTCCGGCAGCAGTTTTGTTATCGCCACTCGTCACCGTCGTCCTGTTATTTAATAAATTAAACTTTATTCTTTTGCATGCAATTGTGTTTTGATCGGTTAAGCATTTAAAAGTAGGGTTGTAATAAAACGGTTTTTTTTTCTGGCTTGAAAAAAAACCGTGAAAAAAAAAACAGTTTTTTTTCTGGAGTATGTTTTTTTTCTAAAGTACGAAATCTCAAAATTTGCAAAGTAGTTAATACTTTTATACGGTTTTTTAGACTTAATGTTAACTATTAAACGAATTTAATCAAATAACTTTAATTTCTGGTCTTATAAAAGTAACATTTACGAAATCTGTAGTTTGTAGTTATCACTATTTACTGTTGGCAACACCACCGCCTCTCCACGCTACACGCCGCATCGGGGATTCCCCAATAAACGTTTGTATACTGAATTAAAATGTATGTTATTGAAACACGTTACAACTCACGAAAAACCGTTATTGTCGTATTATTTTTTCATCTGAAAAAAAAAACATTATTTAAAAAAAAAACCAAGGTGCTCGGTTTTTTTTCATGTTTTTTTTCATAATTCTGAAAAAAAAAGCATTTGTTTTTTTATTTATTTAATACAACCCTATTTAAAAGTTAAAAAAAAATACTTCGTTGAAGGCCAAAACAGCCGGCTTAGCCGAAATGACAATCGTTGCCGCTACTTAGACAACGATCGAAACGCAGTCTGGCTTTGTCGCGTCAATATAGAAGAGCGATAGCTAATATACAATAACGATCTTATCGTAAGCGTTTGCGCATTTGGCTACGTTTATATCACACGATTGGTGCGTGAGTATGTCGCTGCGTGATAGGCTACCCGTCCTTATGTCATTAATACAATAAGAAGAAGACGTGTGATCCATCTCACGGCGACATACTCTCGCACAAATCATGTGCTAAGGGTGCAGATGACCCTTTGTCTCATAAGTCGCTTGTTTTGTCTGTTCCTTCAGGAGAGGTTGCGCTCTGTCGCAGTGGCCTACGAAGAAGCGAAGATGATGGTCGACCTCTCCGTATTGAAGAGGACTAGAGTCATCGGGATGACCACAAGCGGAGCGGCGAGACTGCGCAAGTTGTTAGCTGAAATAGCACCTCGAATAGGTAAAGTTAAAGAAATAGTTATTTGTTATAGGTACAAGTTGTATTTTAACACACGAGAAGTAAAATACATTTGCACCCGAGTGTAACACAAAACTTTTCCCCTCACTATAGCGAGGAAACTACAAAGCAAAAAATGCATTTATCACTGCTTCCAGTAGTTCCACAGGTGGTAAATCATCTTTATTACTAGACTCACCTACTTTTATCAATTTTAAAGCAGTTAATTTAACTTTATTCAAGGTCAAATTACTTTACCCACTAGTGGATAAAATGCGTTTTTACGCGCTGGTATTAAAGGACAAAACACGTGTTTCGAGCTGGTGAGGGGAAAAGAAAATTGCGTTGCCAAGCGTAGTTGGTAATGATTTTGATCGTCGCTCCTATGCAATGAAGGTAAGCGTATTAAGTTCATCGGAGTCAAAATCATTACGAAATTAGCTTGGAATGTCTTCATATTCATTTTATGGATTTCCATGACTTGAAAGTGCCACAAAGATATTACTAAACGTTACTTCTATCGAGTTCATAATATACAGGGTGAAATAGAAAGGACCGTTCAAACTTTGCATAGAGACTTTTGAGGTCATAATGAACAACTTTTGATATGGGACCAATGCTGAAAACGAGAAAGAAATATCCATAGGAATGAGCGGCATCATAGTCGAAATGAACTATTTAACATCCAAATTTTTTTTGCGATTTCAGCATTGGCACACCTCGGACACTGGCGATCAAATATATGAAAGAGGCGCGTTCCTAGCACACAGTCTAAGCTCGTGTAGGTGAACGCGTACTATGCTTGCGTGAGTGAAATGTGACAGGCCGACTGTTCGCGTTTTTGACAGGCGGTAACTGTGAGGTAACCGAGAGGGGGTGGGCGGCACTTACAGCGGGGAGCGAGAGTGGCCATACTATACGATAATACTCTTTATTATACTGTGGCATTGGTCTCATAATATCTTGTTCATTACGACCTCGACCTCAAAATTAACTATTACTATTATGCAAAGTTTGAATGGTAATTTTTATTTCACCGTGTAATTACATGTTAATTAGGAATCCTACTTCATTTGACAAATTGATTGTTTCAGTGGTGGTAGAGGAGGCAGCAGAAGTCCTAGAGTCACATATAGTGACGTCTCTTACAAAAAGCTGCCAGCACTTGATCCTCATAGGTATGTTTAAGTGCGTTTTCACATTATCCGGTCCGATATCGGATCCGATATCCCACAGGTACATTACAGGCGCCATCTTGGATTTTTTTCCATTGAAATCCTGACATCCTTCCTGATTCCTGATCGGATAATGTGAAAACGGTCTAATCTAAGGTTATAGTTATTTGTTATACAAGGGGGCAAAGTTGTATTTTAACGTCGAGTGTGGAATTGAAAAACGAGCAAGTGAAAGGATCCTATAGTTGAACCACGAGCGAAGCGAGTGGTTCGAGAATAGAATCCTGAACTTGCGAGTTTTTAACACACGAGAAGTAAAATACATTTGCACCCGAGTGTAACACAACACTTTTCCCCTCACTATAGCGAGGAAACTACAACCCAAAAAATGCGTTTATCACTGCTTCCAGTAGTTTCACAGGTGGTAAATCGTCTTTATTACTAGGTTCGCCTATTTTTATCAATTTTAAAACAGTTAATTTGACTTTAATCAAGGTCAAATTACTTTACCCACTAGTGGATAAAATGCGTTTTTACCCGCTGGTATTAAAGGACAAAACACGTGTTTTCGAGTTAGTGAGGGGAAAAACTCTTTTCTTGCTGTACAGATACCATCCGATATTAGAGTGGCCAGGGCGCTCACAAATATCTAGGTAGGCGAAGGCGCAGACCTTAGCTGAAGGTGAGGTGGCTGTGGAGGTGAGAAGACTATGCGACGAAGCCTGGTTTAATGCTTTCTTTAGATAGCAGAAGGTGTCGCAGAAAGCAAACCGAGAGTGGAACCTCCGGTGGCATGAGTTTTCTCAATTTCAATTTATTTATTGTATAGAATTAACACTAAGGGTTAAACCTTACGTGCTAATTGGCATTATATTTCTTAATATCTAACATGCATTAAACAATAACAAGTGCAATGAAATTATTATTATAAATAGGTAAAGGTATTAAATTTAATTCAATGGACATTGCAAGATAATAATAGTTATCGTCCGTCCGTCCGTCCGTCCGTCCGTCCGCGGATAATCTCAGTAACCGTTAGCACTAGAAAGCTGAAATTTGGTACCAATATGTATATCAATCACGCCAACAAAGTGCAAAAATAAAAAATGGAAAAAAATGTTTTATTAGGGTACCCCCCCTACATGTAAAGTGGGGGCTGATATTTTTTTTCATTCCAACCCCAACATGTGATATATTGTTGGATAGGTATTTAAAAATGAATAAGGGTTTACTAAGATCGTTTTTTGATAATATTAATATTTTCGGAAATAATCGCTCCTAAAGGAAAAAAAGTGCGCCCCCCCCCCTCTAACTTTTGAACAATATGTTTAAAAAATATGAAAAAAATCACAAAAGTAGAACTTTATAAAAACTTTCTAGGAAAATTGTTTTGAACTTGATAGGTTCAGTAGTTTTTGAGAAAAATACGGAAAACTACGGAACCCTACACTGAGCGTGGCCCGACACGCTCTTGGCCGGTTTTTTTTAATACACGAGAAGAAAAATACATTAACGTAACACAATACTTTTCATTAAAAGTAACACAATACTTTTCCCCTCACTGTAGCGAGGAAACTACAACGCAAAAAATGCGTTTATCACTGCTTCCAGTAGTTCCACAGGTGGTAAATCATCTTTATTACTAGATTCACCTACGTTTATCAATTTTAAAGCAGTTAATTTGACTTTATTCAAGGTCAAATTACTTTACCCACTAGTGGATAAAATGTGTTTTTACCCGTTGGTATTAAAGGACAAAACACGTGTTTCCGAGCTAGTGAGGGGAAAAATAAATAAACCGAGGGATAACATGTGAAAGGATAAATATGTCAAGGAAATACATCAATGATTAATTTTTTCTGTACATTTAAGCGGCATAGGCGTCATGATGGAACGACTGAAGTGATTTTGGTGTCTTGTGCAGGGGACCACCAGCAGCTGCGGCCGTCAGCGGCGTACATGCGGCTAGCACGGTTCTACCAGCTGGAGGTGTCGCTGTTCGAGCGCATGATCCGCAACGGCGTGCACAGCCGCCGGCTCGGCGTGCAGCACCGCATGCGCCCCGAGATCGCCGCGCTCATCTCACCGCACATCTACCCCGACTTGCAGAACCACCGCTCCGTCGAAGACTTCCCGCCCGTGCGCGGCGTTGTGAACAATCTCTTCTTCTTTTCGCATGACTATAAGGAACAGGTGAATTGAAGATTCCTATTCTATATTCTCTCATCAATCTAAATTTATTTCACGCCGCTTGGTGAATGCAGGTCGGATGCGAGCGATGTTTTGTCCCACCTAAATTATTTAGTGTACACTCTTTCTCCCATTGAGTGCGTTTTCACATTATCCGATCCGATATCGGATGTAGAAAGGATTTCAAAGGCGAAAATCAAAGATCGCGGCTTAAGTATATGGGATATCGGTCCTACATCCTATATCGGACCGGATAATGTGAAAACGCAGGGTGCGCGCCCACGGACGACAAAGTTGCTCGGTGACTTTTTTGTCGCTCACATCTAGTCTATGAGATAATATGAAAGTGGACAGGCCAGCTAGTGTGCGCACTCTCATAGACTAGATGTGAGAGACAAAAAAGTCGCCGAGCAACTTTGTCGCCCGTGGTCGCGGGTGCGTATCGATCAATATAACTTTTTTTGATATATTTTTAGTCGTTATAACGATCATTTGATATAATTATTGAATCATATATACAACAAATAATATACTAACAAATTGTATAATTCTTATTTAATATAATGATAATTTTTTCGAATAACATTTATTATAACATACTTTGAGTATAATGCTTATTTCCGATAATAAATAAATTGTAGAACACAAATTCTTTCTAAAGCACAGATAGAATAAAAAACAATTGTACAATAAATTAGATCCATCATTTACCAGAAAAGTAGATTAGGTTAGAACTGTGACCCCTACACACAACGCGCTGCTACCAGAAAAATAGGTTAGGTTAGGTTAGAACTGTGACCCTTAAACATATGTACTGCTATCAGAAAAGTAGGTTAGGTTAGGTTAGAACTGGAATCCCTTCAAAAAAGAATAAAATTAATTCATGAAATATTTTATACTGTTTGCTAGTTATATTATACTAATATATCGTATATCAATAGATAGTTATACCATATAACGGTTATTATAAAAAATTGTTATACGAAATAATGATTATACAAAATAAAAGTAGATATTTTGTGGTTATACCAAATGTTAATTACCCAAGTAACATTTTAGTGCTATAATTTTGGTTTTCGACGCCAAAAGCTACTATAGATGTCGTATAAAGGTTTTCGGCGTGACCGCTTGTCGTATAAAAGCCTCCAGTAACACCTTTTAGCACTATAAGCTTATACCGCTAAAAGGTGTTATTAGGAAGTGATGTAAACGTTTATATCACCATTTTATAGAGCCGCTATAGGCCTGGTCTATAACAGGATCAAATATGACTACTATAGATCTATATTATTGTATAATAGTGTTAGGAATCACTGCTATGCAATCAATTTGCGCTATTAAGGTTCCCGACAAGCCGCTATAGTTGTTGCGTTATACAGCTAAAAGGTGTTATTAGGAAGTGATGTAAACGTTTATATCACCATTTTATAGAGCCGCTATAGGCCTGGTCTATAACAGGATCAAATATGACTACTATAGAACAATATTATTATATAATGGTGTTAGAAATCACTGTTATGCAATCAATTTGCGCTATTAAGGTTCCCGACAAGCCGCTATAGTTGTTGCGTTATACAGCTAAAAGGTGTTATTAGGAAGTGATGTAAACGTTTATATCAATTCAATTCAATTCAATTCAAAATATCTTTATTCATGTAGGCCTAGTTACAAGCTCTTATGAATAGTTCATTACATATATATTATGATCTTAATCTAACCTAATTATCAGAGCAATTTATTGTTGTAAATTATTGTTCATAATAATATTGAGTCTATAATATACAATTTCATATAAAAATAATCGTTAAACAAAAAATATATAATTAGGTATATGTATGTATAAAAATACATGTCTAGAATATTTCTAGGAAAAATCCAATGTCCAAAAAAATACAATATTAATTTCATCAACAATAATAATAATAAAAAACGTAAAAATAAGAAACCATTTCGAATAACAATTAATCCCACGTTGTTTTATCATTCATGTAGTCTTGTGTTGTATAATAAGCTTTGGAAATGAGTACACGCTTTACATGATTCTTAAATTTATTAATTGACAAGTCAGTAATATGATTCGGAAGTTTATTATAAAATCGAACACAATTACCCATGAATGATTTTTTAATTTTACAGAGCCGTGTGAAGGGCACCGCGAGTTTATGTTTATTTCTAGTATTTATATTATGTACATCACAGTTTTTCTTAAAATTACAAATGTTTTTATGTACATACATAATATTCTCATAAATATATTGACAATGCACTGTCATTATATTAATGTCCTTAAATTTATCTCTAAGTGAGTCTCTATGGTTCATTTTATATATTGCTCGAATAGCCCTCTTCTGCAGAATAAATATGGTATTTATCTCTGAAGCACTGCCCCAAAGTAAAATACCATATGACATAATGCTGTGAAAGTAACTAAAATAAACTAATCGAGCTGTTTTCACGTCTGTTAACTGACGGATCTTGCTCACTGCAAAAGCTGCAGAACTAAGTCTATTCACCATTTTATAGAGCCGCTATAGGCATGGTCTATAACAGGATCAAATATGACTAATATATAACAATATTATTATATAATGGTGTTAGAAATCACTGTTATGCAATCAATTTGCGCTATTAAGGTTCCCGACAAGCCGCTATAGTTGTTGCGTTATACAGCTAAAAGGTGTTATTAGGAAGTGATGTAAACGTTTATATCACCATTTTATAGAGCCGCTATAGGCCTGGTGTATAACAGGATCAAATATGACTACTATAGAACAATATTATTATATAATGGTGTTAGAAATCACTGTTATGCAATCAATTTACGCTATTAAGGTTCCCGACAAGCCGCTATAGTTGTTGTGTTATACAGCTAAATGGTGTTATTAGGAAGTGATGTAAACGTTTATATCACCATTTTATAGAGACGCTATAGGCCTGGTCTATAACAGGATCAAATAACCTACTAAAGAACAATATTATTGTATAATAGTGTTAGGAATCACTGTTATGCTATCAATTTGCGCTATTAAGGTTCCCAACAAGCCGCTTATAGTATTTTTAGTAGTCGTATTTTAACAGAAATTAAAACCTAACTATACCACTATTTTGGGATATAGTGGCTTTGGAAAACACTGCTACAGTATTTAACACTGTAGTAGTGATATGAATACCATTATAGAGCTATTTTGATGTATAATGAAGTTTTCAGGATACGTTTATATAGCTTTGAAAAGCGTTAATAGTCGTTTTCTAATGCCTTTTATATCTCATCGCCGTATACGTCACAATTACTCTTTTATATCACAGAACTGTGGAATAATGGTTTCGGTATCTCTTTTAAAACACAATAGCGTTATAGCTGAGTTTACTATATGTTTTAAAAAAAAAATATTAATATTACCAAAAAACGATCTTAGTAAACCCTTATTCTGTTTAGAAGATCTTTCTATAGTAAAACATTGAAAACAAGTATTGTTTTCTATATTAAGAACTTATAAGTTAAACTGGATCATAGTTAAAGTCTCATGCAACCCTAATTGAATCCACAATGGCGGGCTTATGGCAGTGAATGCGTATGATAAGTGACATAGTCGAACTATAAAAGCGTATGTTTTACTTCTTGGATCCATAGTAGAAACTATGGTGCCAATAATTTTATTGTATTAAATTATATTTATTTATTTTATTCAAAACAGGTATAAATCGAGGGCGCACTTAAAATACTCCATTAAACTAATATTCTTTTAACGGTAAAATTTCCATCGCATACTTTTTTGCAGTAATGATGGAATTATACGAAATCCAAATTATATTGATTGACACTAAACTTCACAAGTTCACACGCCACTTTTCATAAAGTTCCTCGTTTAGAACAGTTTTTGTTAAATATTAGAAATTTCATTCATTCGCATTAAAAGGGACGGCAACTGCTATTACAGAACAAAAAACCTGTATAACGGAATCTCAAATGCTACTATAGCATAAATTGATACTATAATAGCGTTACTGTGTCCTCTATGTCAACAAATTAGCACAATAGTCATCATCACATCACCATTATAGACCTTAAACGTCACGGATGATACTGCTATAGCCCTATTATATCACTAAATGGCTGCATAATTGCGCCAAATCGGCTCTACATACCAATATAGACTATTTATAGGACCATTTAATGTGATTTAATTTGGTGCTCTCGACCACTATAGGACCAGAAATTGTTACTTGGGTATGTCAAATGAGTGATTATATCCTTTAAATATATACGAAATGTTGTTATATCAAACGTTATTATACCAAAAAAAGTTATACTAATCATTACACACCCCCGTGGTCGCACCCTCTAACATGTAATTACATACTATTTACCTACAGGCATTCTAATATGTACCTACTAGTTTAAAATAATCTATGTTTTCAGTGCGAAGACGACAGTTCAAGTCGTTCGAACCCCCAGGAAGCGGACTTGGTGCTCCGCCTGGCGAATTACTTGATGCAGCAGGGCTACAAACCCGAGGAAGTCACAATTCTCGCCGCTTATTCCGGCCAATTGTTCTACATGCGAAAAGTAAGCGTATCTGAGAAACCCTGTTTCTCTGTACACCAATATTTCCAAAGTTGAAACACAGTATAAATCAGTAATAACTCTTCTAAAAAATATACGCCGCGCGGGGTGCACACAAGCGCGTCGTGTACGTACGCAACACATGCAAGCGGATTTGGATAAACGTGGATAAGAATAATATGCGTAATGATATCTTTTGTGTTTTCTGACTGATATAATGTGGTATTATTATACTAATACTTATAGTTAATAGTATTAAATAAAAACATCGTACTTTGGACGATGTCGAGTAACATTTATAGTTTTGTTCAACCACGTGCTTTCGAACGCAGTAGGTAACAAATCAAATTATTTTATTAAATATTTTTTTTTGTTTTGTACTTAGCCTTCAGAGATAACATACACTAGAGAAATTTCGACGGGTACCTCGGCGGTCGAGGTGGTGTAGTGGTTTATCACGTCAGCCGCGTTAGGTGGAGACCCGGGTTCGATTCCCGGCTTCGCCACCAGTGGGCTTGATCGCTTTTGTCTTTAGTGTATGGTATCTATTTCAGTTTACAGTAGGTATAAGTATATTTCGCGTCGCCGCTGCCGGAGAGTAACTACTGAGTCGTCCTTATACTGTGGTTGAGATCAAATACTAAGTACCACTTGAAGTTCCTTATCTTTTTTATTTAGTCTCCCAGTCGGTCACGGACACTTAGAAATTTAAATCCCTTGCCCTACTCACTTGGAATCATCATCAGAGCCAGGCTTTTGTCTGTGGAGTAATCGCCATTCCATTCTTCTCTCTACCATTTTTCTTGGAATACTTGAATAGAATCAATCTTTTTATGTGTAGCAACGGTCACTGTACGACCACCTGTCAAACGTGAAGATCACAGTCCTGGACAACTACCAGGGCGAGGAGTCGAAGATAATCCTGCTGTCGCTGGTGCGCAACAACGACCACGACAGCATCGGCTTCCTGGGCACCGAGAACAGGATCTGCGTCGCCTTGTCCAGGGCCAGGGAAGGTAGGATACCAAAGTACTTTGATGATCGATATTAAGGGGAATACCGGTCTGCGCCAATGACCTTCGATTTGAATCCATTGATATTATGATAGTTTCTAAAGCCTATCATATTATTCAAGATCGAGTGAGAAATGTCGAGATCCGACGCCGCACCAAGGTGCGGGACGTGGGTGACGTCATTTCCAAACTCAAATGGGATTGGGCGGGGCATGTTGCGAGACAGAGTGATGGCAGGTGGACCATAATGTTGACCGAATGGTGGCCGCTATCGGATGTAAGAAGCGCCTGGCATCCGTTGGCTCGTTGGGTGGACGACATTCGAAAAACAGCGGGGCACTTCTGGATGAGATTAGCCCAGGACTAGGATAAGTGGCGTACACGAAGGCAGGCCTATGCTCAGCAGTGGGCGATTAATGGCTGAAATGATGATGATGATGATGATCATATTAACAACATCGTGTTTTAGCAAAATGGTACCTCATTAATTACTTCTCAGCTCGTTGTTTCTGTGGTATTTGGCATCAATTTTACTTAGTCCCAAAAACTGATTTTTTGCTCATAACTTTTTTTTTAATTAGTTTAAAATTAAAATCTCTCTTGGATTTTTTAGGAAAGTCAAAGGTAAATCCAAACATCGTCGATTTCTTACCCCTTCACTAAAATCAAATTTGAAAAAATTGATTTTTAGACCATGATTTCAAAAATAAGTAATGTTGATTTTTAATATGGCTCTTACGAATTGAGATACAAGATTGAAGAACCGATGGCCGCGGACGTTTGTGTTATAAAATAAATGATGTATAAATGTTATAATTCTATCTGAAGTGCAAAAGGAGTTTCAACTCAAAACTTGTCAAAAATCGATGAATAACGTGTGGAGCCTACGCTCCCAAGGGAAAAGTGAACGGTAGAGCAGGAGATAATATTATTTCGAGATTTTTTAAGAGTTCAGACTCTTAAAAAATCTCAAAATGATTATTTCCTGCTCCGCCGTTCCCGTTTACCTTGGAAACGTAGGTTCGTGTCCTACCGACTGCGCCAATGTTATGTACTTTATAGGGCGATATCAGAAATGCGATGTTACTTCAATGGCGGTTTATTAATAACTAAAAACATGGTGGTGGTGGTGGTGGCACTGAAGCTTTAGTAGTTTCATGTGTTCTGCCTACCCCTTTATGGGATACAGGCGTGAGTGTATGTATGTATGTAAATACATGGTCAAACGCGAGCGGCTTACCAACCTATTCACACTTATCTTTCATTATTGAAAAGTGTGCCTTCCAAAATTTCATGATACCTACATTTAATTAATTTATTACAGGTTTCTATATATTTGGAAACATCGATTTACTCAAGAGGAAATCAGAGCTGTGGAAAAAAATTGCAGCGACTTTGGAGAAAAATGGATCTCTCGGAACGAGTTTGAAGCTCAAATGTGATAACCACAGCGGACAAATCACTACGGTAAGATCGAATTTCAACTTTCATAGATACACAATACTACACTCGCGTCTGTTTTTCTAAACGGGGTAGGCAGAGCACATGCAACTGCTCAAGATTCTATGCCGCTCTTAGCAATAAAGGGGTTGAGGTGCATTCCATCATTGTATGGCAGCTACTTCAATCAAATCAGTAAAGCTCGAGAAAATACTACCAATTTGTTGACCACGTCATAAAAGATTATCGGACACAAAATCTCTTTCTTAGCGTTTTCAGAAGTATTAGAAGAATTGTATTTCATAAAGGACATTCTCGTTTAATGAACGAACACGAAATTGTGATATTACAGTGACAGCCCACACCACAATTAAACCATATTAACCATATCCCACTTTCACTTTCTGTTTCTTCGACGAGCCCCACTTGAGGATAGAACAACTTTCAGTTCACTTTTTCATTGGGAACTAGTATTTTAATCCAAATTTTTGTTCACAGATAACGTCAGTAAGTGATTTCGTAAAAGTTCCCGAAGGTGGTTGTCTATTGGACTGTAAATATAACTTGCCATGCGGGCACGCCTGCCCTCGCGTCTGCCACGCATACGACTTGGTACACGCCAAAATACAATGCACCAAGGATTGTGAAAGGTACAGTCGACAAGTTTTTTGAAGTGAAACTTCGAATGCGACTTCTAACTGACAGCGTTAAACGTTTAACGCTCAGTGTTGCCAACTCCACATTACGAAGTTTCACTTCTACCGCACGAAGGGACTCAATGCACTACTTTTTTGAAGATAAATTTTCTTAACAAGAGCCCTATGAATGTCTCTGTGTTTCTGAAACGTGCTTATGTAAAACTATCTGTAGAGTATACCGTTAGACCGACCAGGACCTTCCGGCATTCATGGAAAGCATGACCCTGCAATTCTTCTTCTTCCTCGTTCCCTCAATGCTGAGGATCGCGACCACAAGTAGCGTGTCTCCATTGAACGCGGTCATAAGCCATGTGGACTGCACGGCATAGGCTGCCGCCAGTCGACTTCTTCACAGTCAGACCATCTCTTACGAGCCTGCAATAGAAAATTGTCATTCATAGGCTACGGAAACTGCTTGTCATCTGGCAGCCCGTATGCTTGTTTGATACCGGCGTAGTTTTAAAACAAATTAAACGGCGCTCCGACCCGGCTTAGTATAATAAGAGTCATTCTTTATTCCCCTGCAACATAGATCATACCCTGTGATGATTTAATTCTTTCAGGAAAATCTGCCAAATCGAAGGTCACAAATGTCCATTCAAATGCGCTGAAGTATGCAAACCGTGCAAGCGTCTTGTCAAGAAGTCGCTGCCTTGCGGGCACGACAAAGAAGTTCTGTGCTTCAAGGAGCCTGGCGATCCGTCTATACAGTGCTTAGCACCTGTCGACGTCACTTTACCTGATTGTGGACATCAGGTAAGTTATACTTGCAACTTCAGGCGACTTACAAATCTGTCTTTGGAACGATTTGAACTAATTGACCGCGGAGCGACAGTGTAAGTCAACAGTTCAACTCGATTTTGGTTTTGGGTATGTAGATGTTCTCTGTGCGGGTCCGCAAATCTCTTCAGTTGATTATGCCATTCCAAACCAAAGGTTTCAAATCTGATTTGGTGACTAGGTAACTAATGGGATCTGAATCACCCTCTATTACCCTAAACTTTTGGGTCCCTTCCACTATATTATTGCATTAAAGATATATTTTGTGTAAAAGAAAGTTTTTGTAGGCAAACTTTAAAGCAACGTAAGGTAACATAGGACAATATTGAAGTGTTTTGTGAGGGGTAAGGTGAAACATGTTTCGTATAACCAAAGAGGATCGAGTACTATGGAGAGTTACTGGCAAAGTAAAATGTGTAATCACAGTGCATAGACTGCCATCTCTTGATACAGGCTCATAACTTTTGAACATCAGTTTTGACAATTTGGCCCATATTCTTAGCTTGATATGTGTTAAAATGTCAAATATTAATATTAGCGCCATCTAGCTGAGCTGAGCGTACCCCAAAGGTGTAATGCCATCTAGGCCATCGTACCTTTTACTGTATGGTACTGAGGTACGTTTTTTTCTTAGACTTTATCTGTCTATACGGAGTTATATATGTCTTTGGTATAACCAAGCACTACTCCGCAAGAAAAACCCTTTAATCTTACCCCATATATGTCTCTTACTTATTAATGTAAATATTTCAGGCATCAAAAGCGTGTTACATGAAGATACCCGATGTCAAATGCCAAGAGAAGTGCCCCAACGGCAGACTCAAGTGTGGCCACGCGTGCCGCAGGACTTGTCATGTCAACGATGACCCGGACCATTTACGGGTAAGGTCCCTTAACATCTCTGACACACACATGACGAACGACAATGACATGGGAAGGATCTAGCCGGATCCTTCTTTTCCCTTTCACAATTAATCGTAGATAGTTTTCCTCTCAACTTATAGGGAAAACTAGGCTCCATAAGGATCCGGTATCCTCTCAATATCTTCCTTCGCTGAAAAACAAAGTTATCAGTGTACTTTACTCAACAACGCGTTAGCTACAGATACTGCGCCCATTTCGTTGAGTACCTTATAAAATAACCTAGAGAAGGGCGTGGAAGTGCTCCGTGAAAGACAGCAGACTCGCGAGAACAGTATTGTAGGGGTACCTCATTTGTATGTACACTAGCTTTACCCGCGGCTTCGCCTGCGTACTAATACTAACATTCAGCGGCTGTCAGAAGGTGTTGATGTCATTTCAAGCCAGTCTTCTCCGAGACCACGGGGACAACGCCGTCCTTGAAACGTTGGAGGTCAGTTTAATATGTAGTTATACGCGATTAAGTCCCGATTTTAAAAATAATAATACTAACATTGTTCAAACTTTCAACCCCCATTTCACCCCCTTGGGAGGTGAATTTTGAATTAAATCCTTAGTGCTCCTCTACACCATAAAGACCTTGCTTGCTAAATTTGGAATATCTAGAATCTGTGGTTTCGGCTGTGCATACACCACACACACTTTTGCTTTCTGACATACTAAGTCAGTTAGTCAGTCAGTTTCATCTTTTATATATTTAGATACTGATTTAGCAGTACAAGTGCCCTAACATCAGGGACGTTAATCCTTATGATTTTCATTTCTTGAAACCTATTTCTTTTCCAGTACACTTGTCTGAAGGCGTGCCCGAAGGCAAAGAAAGGCTGCACGGCTAACTTGGAAGGGGACCTCGGCGAGCACAAATGTCTACGTTCCTGTTTCGAAGAGTGTCTCGATTGCAACGTTCAGGTATGTTATCCACAACAAGAGTTAAAGGTTGTACAGTATACTTTCTCATCTTTGGGAGCATTCCATGGGCTGTCCCGTACAAACGCATTGTTATTTCGTGTTGAGATTTTTTTTCGGCTTATAAAGTAGGCGATCATTTTTCTGACTTCATAAAATTGGCATTCTGCTTAGTCCGTTAGTTAGATTGTCCAAAAATACTGAACACATATTTTTCTCTTTTTATAATCAATGAAAAAATGCAAAGATATAGAGCATCAAAGTTCCGGAGTGGGGGCTTGTGATGTCACTTCCAAGTAAAAATTGTACCTTAGGCGTGACGTCATGCGAATCAACGCACTGTACCGTCGTAATTTTTCGTTTACGAGAAAAAAAATACGTGTCTAAAATTGTTTGATAATATAACTGACGGACTAATTCGTTTTTAGGGTTCCGTAGTCAACTAGGAACCCTTATAGTTTCGCCATGTCTGTCTGTCCGTCCGTCCGTCCGTCCGTCCGTCCGTCCGTCCGTCCGTCCGTCCGTCCGTCCGTCCGTCCGTCCGTCCGTCCGCGGATAATCTCAGTAACCGTTAGCACTAGAAAGCTCAAATTTAGTACCAATATGTATATCAATCACGCCAACAAAGTGCAAAAATAAAAAATGGAAAAAAATGTTTTATTAGGGTACCCCCCCTACATGTAAAGTAGGGGCTGTCATTTTTTTTCATTCCAACCCCAACGTGTGATATATTGTTGGATAGGTATTTAAAAATGAATAAGGGTTTACTAAGATAGTTTTTTGATAATATTATTATTTTCGGAAATAATCGCTCCTAAAGGGAAAAAAAGTGCGTCCCCTCCCCTCTAACTTTTGAACCATAAGTTTAAAAAATATGAAAAACATCAACTTCTTTTTAAGAACTGTCAAAACGAATTTGAACGACTTGCTAATAATATGGAATTTATATGAAATCAATTGAATGACGTCACGGTCAACTCAGTTACTTTATACATATATTTCTACCTGACTTATTAAATAGAAATTGGATTTAAAAATAACTTCTGTCCATGTTTTTCTTATAATTATCTGATGCTTAATTTCGTGCATGGTATACCCTATTCAGGGGTTACAATATTTTGTCATGTCATAGTTAAACTATGACGTGTCCAATATAAAATGGGCTAGAAGTGGATCAACAATTAAAGTCCGTGTCCGTACATTCTCTCTGATACTCAGACCACAGTAAAAATACCTATATGTGAAAATTCCTATCGTGAGTTGTACTTCAAATTACCTGATGTCTGCATTACACATGTTATGTCGTTAGGTCATCAAGAAGAGGTCCGGCTGCACGCACTCGCGGAGAGTCGCGTGCCACGAAGATGTGAACGCGAAGCCTTGTCGCGAGAAGTGCGCGCGCTCGCTACCCTGTACTCACTTCTGCAAGAAATTGTGCTTCGAGAAATGCGGGGACTGCAAGCAAAAGGTACTCGTAGGTCTCATTAACCCTTTCAATACGAGCTGATACGATCGTGAGGGTTATCAACAGGGCCCGTAACTTTCATGCCGATGACATCAATTTGACGTCACTCTGCATATAGGTGATTGAAATAGATTTATTGTAATAATTAATCATTACTCATTAATCAATTTAATCGTGTGCAATGACTTCAATAGTTTAATTAAATAAAAAAAAATAAAAAAATAAAATTAAAAATTGTTTATTCAGTTTCAAGCTAAGTATTCATACGTGGAACAATTAATACCTACTTGATACGTGAAACGAAAGAGAAACAATTTGTTTTATTTTATAAATTGTTGAAATGTGGTAACAAAACTATATATTAATGTGTATGTATTAAAAATAAACAAAAACTTAATTTACTTTTGACGTATTAAGTAGGTATTAATTATTTCACCTATGAATAGCCTAGTTTTGAAGTCATGATTAAAATGATTGATGAATAGTGATTAATTATTAAATAAAACTCTTGAATCACCCCATATGCAGCGTGACGTCAAATTTAAGTCATCGGCATGAAAGTTACGGGCCCTGGTTATCAACATATAAATGTCAATTTTAACACATGTCATTAAAATTCGAAATTAAGTTAGCAAATCTCGATTTCTCGTTTTAAAAGGGTTAACTGCAGTACCTAATAAGCTAATAACTGCTGAGGGTGAAACGCCGGAGTGGATTTTGTGAGTAGGGCTAAGATTTCCGTCTTTACTCGTGATATTACTCCAATATTGAAAGGGTGTGTGTGTCCAATCCTAGTGTGCCCTGACCCTGACGAACGGTTGCTGTTGCACCAGGTAAAATAAATATGTTAGTGACAATTTAATAGTACGCGTTCACCCTTTTACCTCACTTGGTCTTAAAAGTTTATGTTGTGGAGAGGTACTCATTCTACTGTGTTTCGACAAGTATTTATGTAAGAGACGACTCTTCCGTGGTTCTTCTAAGATACCACGAGGTATTTATATTTTATTTAGTTGATTTATATTATTCATTTATATTATTATGTACTTAATTGTATTATTATTTTTTCAGACGAAAAAACCCATACCAGGATGCAACCACGAAATTGAGATCGAATGTGGACGAGAGCCCACCCGTGCTCTGTGCAAACAAAAATGCGAACGCATTATGGCGTGTGGACACGTCTGTCAGATGCGGTGCGGGGAGCAGTGTGACATGGCTAAGTGTACGGAGATCACTCCGCGCAAATTCTCGTCTCCTTGCGGACATAACGTGCAACTGCCTTGCAACGTGTCTCGGCAAGTTATGCAACAAGGTAAGTTTTTAAAGAGAATTTTAATGTTAGTTCAGACTGAAGTGTGAGCGCATCATGTCGTGTGGACACGTCTGTCAAATGCGATGGGGCAGATTTTCATTTCCTTGCGGCATTAACGTGCTACTGCCGTGTCTCGGAAAATTATAAAAACGAGTAACTTTTAAATGGTTCACCTCTGTTCAGAAGAATGGAATGTGAATGAACTCGGTCATGTTTGCCAAGCGCAGTGTAGCACCAATATGGCTGAATGTACTGATTGTCTGATTCTCACTTTTTATTTTGTAGTGTTTCTACTCTCTTTTGCCAGGCTGTAGGCCATCAGCGTTGTTTTCAATAATTTTACCCGTGCATGGTGAAACTATATCAGCATGGACCCACTCTTAGGTTACCAATTTTAGCGGATAGTTTTAAACATGACATGATATTGAATTAGGGAACAAATCAATAGTTATTTGTTTTACATGGGGGTACAGTTGTTGCTTAACCGCACGTGCCAATATTGAAGCCCGAGCAAGAGAAAGATTCCAATATTGAACCGCGAGCGTAGCAAATGGTTCAAAAAGTGGAATCTTGAGCGTTGCAAGGGTTTCAAGGCACGAAGGTTAAACAAACTTTGCCGCCGAGTGAAACACAAAAATTTTCACCACACCAACACGAACAAAATACTGAGTATACTGACTATAAAACATCAAACTAAATCAAATCTATCAATTTGTTCAATATTTATAATTCAAAATCATCATTTATAGGTAATTTCTACCAGCTAGCTCAAGATATCAAGTTAAAATTTGTATGAAATTACTGGCACTCTTGTGGATAAAATGCAATTTTGCTATCTGTTTTCGAATAGCAACAATGCCATGATATGATGATATGATGTTTAAGGATCAGTGACAGACGGGACGCTACTATCCGCGTGCACGGCGCTATGCGGCGCGCTGCTCCGCTGCGGGCACTCGTGCGGCGGCTCGTGCGCGGGCTGCCGCCAGGGCCGTCTGCACCAGCCCTGCGCCGCGCGCTGCCACCAGCTCAACATCTGCGGGCACAGGTATCCCTAATCCCTATCACTTGGTATATCGGTAGGAGGTAAGGCATAGCGAAAGATATTCCGCTTTGTGTGGTAGGGCTCAGCACAGCGGATATCATCTCGCTCGAATCTAGAGCAGAGCCCAACTGGGGAAGTACCTCCGCCTTACATAAGACCGCAGCCAAATAGCACTAGACCCTACTCATAGTGTTGTGTTCCTGCCGGTGAGTAAGGCTGCTAGAGCTCAACGAGGATGCGGTGTGCTGATGATGGAAGGACCTACGAAACGAATTTGTTCCGTCTATTATCCATTGAGTTGTCGGCAACCCGAACCCTCCTTGGAACTTGTACCTACACTCCTTCTTGCTGTGTACTTCTAATGGGTTGGCAACGTGCATGTGACACTCCTTGAGTTGCAGGCGTCCATAGGTTACGGTGACCGCTTTCCATCAGACGGACCGTATACTTTGTTTGCCACCGACGTAATAGTATTAAAAAAAAGCCGGGTATTGATTAGCGAGCCGCAACTGTAGCCGAACAGATACGGTAACGGAGTTCTAGTCTAGTGTGTACGCATGTTACAGTTCAGGCTCGCCGAATCCATTTCCTCGAGCGTATTCATGTAGCGAGCTGTAACTGTAACCGAACCTTAGACTAAATATATACCTAATGATACATCAATGAACCGAACAGATACCTGCGATGCGACCTAAGTGACAGCTGAGTGTAGCGCTGCTAGGTCGCATCGCATCTAGGGTTGCAAATAGAAAAAAACCAAATGTTTTTTTTTTCAGAATTATGAAAAAAACATTCAAGCCAGAAAAAAAATCGTTTTCTGCAACCCTAATCGCATCACATGGAAATAAATTATTAATTCGTTCATTCCTTCCTTCATGAATATGTTACAGGTGTGAGGAGCCGTGCAACCAGGTGTGCCCGCCCTGCCGCCGTAAGTGCGAGGTCAAGTGCCAGCACTCGCCTTGCTCCAACTTGTGCGGTGCGCCTTGCACTATGTGCACGGTAAAACTTTAAATTAGCTTTTACTTCTGTCTATGTTTGTGTCGACTGGTTATTTTAATAATTAAGTAGTGGCTCTTTGAGCTGTAGACCTTCGCGATATGTTTAAAAGTGAACAACACGTAGTCCTTGATGTCATTGTTATAGTCAAGTCACGATGGTCTTAAGCGCCGTACGCACTACTGGCTTTGAAATCCTAAATGTCATTTTGGAAATTTTCGAAAATCTGGATCTTAATCGACAAAAAAAATATAAAGTCAATTTGCTTACAATCGGTTGAAAATTGCGACCTGTAGAGGAGACTATCCGGGTACATTAAAAGCAAATAGAGTTGTAGACCTACGATGTCGCTGCGGTCAATAAGAAGCAAGAAATTGAGACGTTTTATTGGCAGTAGACATATTCAAGGTCAAGGTTGCAACGATGAAAGAACCCTCTTTCCATCCGCCATACAGCAAAATGTTTGATTTGAATTTAAAATTGGGTCGAAATTCAACTTTATTTTATATACATATTTTACTCACTAGCTCGGAAACACGTGTTTTCTCCTTTGTCTAAAAGGGTAAAAACGCACTTTATCCACTAGTGGATAAAGTAATTTGACCTTGAATAGAGGCAAATTTTCTGCTTTAAAATTGATAAAAGTGGGTTAATCTAGTTGTACTGGAAGCAGTGATAGGCCAGACAACAGACAGTCTTATAAATTCATAATCTTAAAAAAGATCTGTATGCAAACTGATAGTTCAAACTGACACTGACAGATCTGTCAGTGTCAGTTTGCATACAAATCTTTTTTTTGTGAGGGGCTAATGAAAGTTGAACCCAAAAAACAGCAACTCTGTTTTGTGTTACACACGAGTGCAAATGTATTTTACTACTGTAAATAAATTAGAAATAATAAAAAAGAAACCATGTGTGTTGAAAAAATTGCTTTTTTCGGGCTCAAGCTCAGGATTCTATTGTGTTGAAAAACTCAAACCACTCGCTTAGCTCGTGGTTCAACTATAGAATCCTTCCGCTTGCTTGTTTTTCAATTCCACACCCGACGTTAAAATACAACTTTGCACTCTTGTATAACAAATAACTATTTTTTGCAAAATATCCTTTGTATTTTTTTTTCTTTACTTTGGTCTCAGAAATGCGTGGTTAAAATCTCTCGCAATGTTCACCAGCACCGAGTATAGTGAAAGTAATGTATACGCGTTTGTATGTACAGGAGACACCGTGCGTCCGCGCGTGCGTGCACGGTGTATGCACGCGTGCTTGCGGCGCGCCGTGCTCGCGGCCGCCGTGCTCGCAGGCGTGCGCGCTGCGGCTGGCGTGCGGGCACGGCTGCCGCGGGCTGTGCGGGGAGCCCTGCCCGCCCGCCTGCCGCCTCTGCCGCCCCGGGTCCTTCCCCACCGACCTGCTCGGAGACCCTTACGATGACGACGCCAAGTATGAACCACTTTATTTTTTCCTGTTCTTCTATTTCATTTTGCTACGGCTCATGAGACAGAGCCTGGGATCTGCTTGTGGGTTGCTTTAGCGACTACTTCATGAATTTATTTACGAAGGTCTTTTAGCGTGTTTTTTTTTCTGTATTTGGCCCTTAATTCACGACATTTAATTCATATAGTCATATCAAAAAAATATATCTATTCTAATTAATTTTAGACAATAACTTTTAGATAATTAAGTAGTTGGATAGTTTTTCGATACAGTATCTATAAAATTAACCTTATTCAAACATACTAATAATGTTACCTGTTACACAAAATAATAGATGTGGTTCAAAGCGTAATAACAACTATGAAATTTATAATTTCAGGTTAATTCAGCTACAGGATTGTCCACACATTTTTGACGTCGATACCTTGGACACTTTAATGAACAGCAAAGACGAAACTGTTCAGCTTAAGGCATGCCCCTGGTGCCGTCAACCTATTGTTAATACATATCGGTACAAGGACCTGATCAATAAACTATTGAAGAACGACATCAATCCGATAAAAGCTAAGGTGTATGGAACGGACGCTGAAAGAAGGGCGAAGAAAAAGGAAATGCTGCAGAAAGTTACCGATCTAGTGGTAGCACATAGTAGAACTTGCATTGGTATGTTTTTAAATATTATTAGTTTTGTAATATTCTTGTTTAGGTAATGTAAAATTTTACGATTTAAATTTTTATTTTACAGCCAGTATTGATTGGAAGCACGCGTTATATGCCATTTTTAAGATAATAAAGCAGGCGCAAAATGACAGAAAGATATCACTTCTGCAATTAGAAATGAACGATATATACCTGAACTTCCTGGATACTATCGGAAAATACTATATGAAGTACAAAGATGCACATTTATCACGACTGGAAACGTCGATGACATCTCAGGTGAAACTGCTTTGCAACGTACTCATTACTAATTCGCGCAAACTGAGCCAGCAACAACAATTGGACATAGATAATGAGCTGAAACGTATGAATTCGATGATCCAATTAGCTAAGATATTGAGCCACGAGATTTACAAATCTTCGAAGACTAACGAGACCGTGGTGCGAGCGACTGCCGCTGCAAGAGAAGCCGTTTTGAGTTGGCGCGTGTTTGACGAAAGTAGGGGGGTGGAATGCTTGAAGATGCTTGAGAACGCGGTGAAGTTGTCGGGTATTGCTAGCAGGGAGGAGCGCGCGATGATAGTACGAGCGATTGGGCTGAAGGCGGGGCACTGGTACAAGTGTCCCAACGGACACTTCTACTGCATCGGCGAGTGCGGCGGCGCCATGCAGCTGTCCACGTGCCCGGACTGCGGCGCGGCCATCGGCGGGCAGCGCCACGCGCTCACGGCGGGCAACCAGCACGCCAGTGAGATGGACGGCTCGCCGTATGCTGCCTGGTCGGAGCTAGCCAACAATATGGCGAACTTCAATTTTGATTAGGATAAGCTTTCATTGTGTAGGATCACAGAATATATAATAGTACAAGTACAGAAGGCCCACTGCTTTGATGTTCACGAAATGCCGCCATTTTAAATGCCTACAAAATTCTAACAAAGAAACGAGCCGCACGTGGGCAGCGTCGGACGATAGGGTTGCCTATGGATTAAAGCGAATTAAGAGGATACGGTAGCGAAAATGCTAAAATGGAAAGGAGCCCCCCTTTCAACTTGGGAATTTTAGTTAAATATACAAGTGTTATTAACTAGATTTGTCGAAAAAAATTGTCCATTAAGAACAACTCAGTCAAGATATTTCAAAAAAATCTTTAAAATCGAGGTTCCGCTCTCGACTCTTTCCTCCTTCAAAACTTAATCAATCGGAACGAAATTTGAGAATCTGAATAACAATGAAATAATCTATGTCGGACCGTTTAGCTTTTTTGGTTAATTGTTACCAATCTTGAGTATCACACCTTTTTTTGCGCCACAATGAAAAAGGCCGTTTTTGGAAATTTTTGATTGGCTCTAGAATCTTTAAAAAGCAGAATATCAAAAAAATCAAAACGGTCCGACACAGATAAAAATAATAACAATCTGTGTTTAAAAAATCATAGCTCTATATTCAAAAACCAGGGAGGAAATAGTCGAGAGCGTTTGTATGGAGAATTGACCCCTACCGTATCGTCTTAATACTCAGATAAAATGTTATACTATGTATTCAAGTCTTGGGTACTTTCTAGGTATATATACAGTATTTATATATTTTTGTTTAAGGGTTTAGCATCACAAGCCTTATTGAACTTTTCCGAGGGACAATCAATAGTATATCTGTGTAAGATTGTCTTATTTTATTCAAGATGTCTATTTAACACTTTCTAAACCGGGCTCTACGCGGCGCTACGACATTTTCGCTACATACGGGGAAACCCATGTAATCGGCTACGCTTCTACGAGCGGTGTGCCCGACAGTCGGGTTCTTGGTAGCGAAAGTGTTAACTAAGCATTATCAGCCATTCCACACGCGAACATCGCATTATGAACCTTAAAAAAACTCGAGACGTAAAGTAATAATAGAAAATGCGAACTTGCGTTCCGTGAGAACGCGCGCCACCCCTGATTAGGCCGCGAACTCGCGGCCGCCAGAAAGTACTTATAGCACCGCGATAGATTCGCGGAGTGAGCCGCTCCTGGTAGGATTGAGATGATTTACACATCGTGTGACACAGAAATATCGGCAATAGGCTACTAGACTCATAAATTTGGCACAATAAATGATTGTCTTCTGTAATATTTGACAAAAGAAACCAATATTTAATGATTTTGGGTATTAAATGTGTATGATGACTACCTACGTATTTTTAATTAAAAAATGTGAGTATGTGAGTATGTGAGTGATGCGTTACTGCAATAGCTGAATTTAATGTTGCTAATTTTAACACATAATAAAACTACCGTGAGGTCCGTAGGGTTTGCAAGATCCGTCGATTTTTCGGATCCGGATATTTCGGATCTTAAGATTTGCCGGATCCGGATATCCGGATATTTCGGATAAAACGGATCCGTGTTGAAAAGGTCAGTTTTTATAGGGGTTTCGTCAAATCAAAGCTGCTGTTACCGAAATAAAATAATTTAAACTCACAAAACGACATAAATATGGTCTATTTTTGCTTCATTAACTTTTTAGACGAACTTTTAACATACAATTGTGTCGTTTAACTTCAAACTCGCGTAAATCGATTCGGTTTTAAGGATAATTATACAAAAAAAGCAGAATGGATTTATCCGAGTTTGAAGTTAAGAGACCCAATTAATGTCACTCCCATTGTACAGTACAGCATATAACATTAAACAGTAGGCCAATATGTTTGTTTAACATACATAAGCTAATGTAGGGTAATGTAGTGTTGTTCACTAATACCTCCGTTTTACTGGGGCGTCTATCCATAACCACAGCCAATAAATACATCCATGCGAAATTTCAGGTGTAGGAAAAAAGATAATATAATATAATTTCATTGTGTTACACGTATTAGACGTGTGAAGGGTCAAAAAGATTTAGTAAAACTTCTGTGGACAATATTATAAAAGTTAACGACTCTGGTACATTCGTATCCCGTTTTTCCTATTTGAGTGTCAAGAACTAAAAAAATGTTTCCCGTCATTAGAATGTCGTCTAAAAATTAGCACTAGATTTTCTTAACTTTTGTAATAAAATAAAAAAAAGATATTTTATTTACCAACACAGCACAAAATGGACATGTAAGGACTTAATGTCCACAGGAGAGATATAACCAATTACCCATACATTAAAATCTGTTTGACCCTAAAATATGTGACACATATTTAGTTATCATCTACCATTTTCAATTGTTTTTCTGAACTTATGTGCAAAATGTCATTTGATATTTGCCTGTCGCTTTTCAGTGAAGCTCTAAGGCTGGCAACGCACCTCCAATCCTTCTGGTGTTTTGGGTGACCATAGGCAGGAGTGATCGCTTACCATCAGGCGACCTGTCTGCTAGTTTTCCTCCCATCTTATTAAATACAAAGAAAATGGATCTGGATTCAGCTTATAAAATAATTACGGATGTAATTATATTAATTACTTCCATGATCTCAGAATTCATCATTAAGCTTAAAAATATCCATGGCAATCATTTCTGCTTTATAGAAAATCAATAATTTATCGTTATTCCTGCGGGATGCATCCAGTTAGAAACGAAAGCAGTTTTAAAAACAATGGTTTACTGTTCATTTTATTTATTTTGTTAACATATAGTTTTATGAATTCATCGCATGGCTTGATATTCTGGAGTATTTGAATAAATTAAATGTAAATTAACATTTTAGGCGACAAAATACAGGAAATAATTCATAAATGCCATCGTTTTCTTTCAACCCCTTATTTGCCAAGAGTGGCACTGACGCTTTAGTAGTTTCATGTGCTCTGCCTACCCCTTTATGGGATACAGGCGTGACTGTATGTATGTATGTAATTCATAAATTTGATTCGAAAATTCTTTCTGGCGTGGATAGATACCCATATTTAACGGATCCGTATTATCCGTTTTATCCGGATCCTACTAGACCTCGGATCCGGATCTCAAATTCAACGGATAATTCGGATATCCGGATATCCGGATCTCAAACCCTAGGTCCGTGAGCCACTGACATATTAATTAAACATGTAAAATCGGGTAACTCACGTGAAATTGTCGTTACGGAGCGAAACATGTCGAGCGATCTTCGACAATTTACTCGATTTTACATGTTTAATATTACTGTTGCTAACTAAATAATTATGTTGATAGTTTTAGGTTTGAATTTTCACGATTTTTGCACATTGTAATTTTAAAACGGAATTTAATCGCTTATAATTTTAGTATATGAATAAGAGAAGTTACCTACTAGTTTTAGGGAAGAGCGGTACCCCTTACCACAGGTATTTGTTTACTTAAAAAGGGGTAGGTATCCACAACTAAAATTATGTAAGTAATTCTTAAAATGAATAAAGAATTTTAATTTAATTTAATAAAAATAATCAGATTCCGTATTTAACTTTTATTAGTATTTATATATTATATATATCGTTGTCTGAGTACCTGCAACACAAGCTTTCTTGAGCTTACCGTGGGACTCAGTCAATCTGTGTAAGAATGTCCTATAATATTTATTTATTTATTTATTTATTTATTAATAGGTACTGTCCATAGTAAGTGTGTATTTAAATTTTCTTGAATTAAATGACCTTACTCGGACGTTTACTTTCATTTATAGTAGGATATATCATATACCTACACTCTCTCTCTCTCTATATATATATATTATACAGTATGTAAACCAACCATTTACTGAAGCCTGTTAATATTTAAGTTACACAGAGCAATTTTACTATGGGACCAACACCCAAAACGCGAAATAAAAATTTATATACTCTCCCATAAGAAATACTTACTATAAAATAAAACTACCTATGAAACTGTCAGAAGATATTTTCGTGATTTCGGGGTTGATCCCATAGTAAAAGTTTCTCAGTATCACCTGGACATTTACGGGTTACAGTAAATGGTTTTCGTTAGTTTACATACTGTATATATATATTTATCTATTAATTATGTATATTTCAACTTTTACGAACTTGTAACTAAGTCCGTTTTCACATTATCCGATCCGATATTGGATGTCTACATCCGATATCGGATTCCATAAAATAATTTGATCAGATTAAAAGTAACTACTTATATTCTACTAGGTTCGTTACCTATCCCATATTACAATTATTAATATTATTATTTAGGTATATATTTCCCATCACGGAACAATGGTGTTCCGGACCGGACCTTTGGGAGGCGTGCGTGGGGCTGAAGCCAAATCGTAGAGGCCCTTTTGACACTTTAATGAAATGTAAGGTGTACACCGAGCGGATGTTGCCCTTGCCCGTATCATGGGACACACGCAGAGGCAGCACCCGCCAGGGTGTAAGGACTATTTGAGAGTTAATGGAATCTAAAATGAACTGGGCTATTGGATGAAAGTGATGGACTAAATACTGGGCTATAGAAAACTATAAAACGGTACCTATCCAATTTTATTTCCGGCAGACGGTGACTCGTCCCCACAAGATGGGCCCCCACAAAAAGCGACATCCACAGAGTGTCCACTACTAAACCCAAAAAAAATTCCCTGACTTTTCCCTGACTTTCCATGACCATTTAAGAAAATTTCCCTGACCAAATTTTCATTCTTTAATGACATTTTTACCAGTTTTGCTTAGGGTAGCAAAAAAATGTTTTTTTTTCTGTCTTGAAAAAAAAAAGCTAAAAAAAAAAACAGTTTGTCCGTCTTTCACGGCAAAACGGAGCGACGAATTGATGTGGTTTTTTAAGTGGAGATAGTTGAAGGGATGGAGAGTGACATAGGCTACTATTTGTCTCTTTCTAACGAAGTGAAGCTGCAGGCAAAAAGCTACTTTATACCTACGTTTTTTTTATCTTTAGGTTAACTATTAAACTTTAATTTCTGGTTTTAAAAAACTAAACATAACGAAATCTGTTGTTGGTAGTTATCACTATTTATTTTTGGCTACACCAGTTGCCGGCCCGTGCACTCTTATCAAGTAATCAGGATAGAGCGAGTTTGAGTTTCGGCGCCCTTGGATAAGGTGCGCTAGAAAAAAATCGCGAGCGTAGCGAGCGCGAAATTTTTTCCCCTCTTATACGTTACGTCCCTGGGGCTGATAGTAGTTATTATGTACAAAAAATAACAAACAAAATGGAGTACCGAAGTACCGAGGTACTATCAGGGCAGAGTCAGGAAAGCAAAAGCTTGAAATGAAAACGAGATTTCGAGCGTAGTGAGCGCGAAATAGTGACTAATATATTAAAAAGAAGTAAAACCTAGGTATTACCTATGTAGAAATAGTAAACGCGAGCGAAGCGAGCGCGAAATTTTTTCTCTGTTGTCAGCGTCGGGATGCCCATTTAGGTGTTTTGCCACTAAGTACATGCCTTTAGGTTTCCAAGTGCTTTAAAGTTTTCTCATCGTCACGCTTACTATCCTCCTATGCTCCTTTGACTCATACAAAATTGCGCCTCTATGTGACGTTTTGCGCCATTGGCTTTATGAGGAACTCCGCTTTAGATTGTCGGATAGATACTTAGAATTTGGACAGCGACGTTTGTCTTTGTCGTTCGGCCTCGCAACGTGGTTCGTCAAGGGCTAGAATCCCCCTTTCACGTCGCCCTAGCAAAACCACCACCTTATGAATGTTGTACATGGAGGTGCAACTTTCTAGTTAATCTGAATCACAATAACTCAATTTATTCCCTACCCCCCTCGGCATTTTGGAATATGTGGGTGGGGCACGCAATGTAAAAAAAAATATCTGGATTTTTCCACATTTACGATTTTGGGCTGGACAGATTAAGGTCAGCTAAAAGCATGAAGATATCCCTCATTCATTAGCCATCACTGGGATACTAGGGCAGGTACTATATTTGTCAAAAAAGTCACTACTAGGAAGATCTTTGCTGTCATGGATGTGGCCAACCCAAGAAATCATATTATTTTTTCAATACTTTTTAATTTTTTTTCTTGGTGTCAAATTTTTCCCTGACCTCCAAATCATTTCCCTGACTTTCCATGACCACTATGTGCTTCCCTGACTTTCCCTGACTTTCCAGAAAGTGGACACCCTGCATCCAATATGGCTCAAGGGCAACAATTTATGTATATTATTAATACGTAAGGAAAATAAGCTCTCGTTTACTCAATCTGTTTATTAATTAGCAAACACAATTAACATACAGCAAACCGACTGATTTACAGGTAAGTCTACGGTAAATAAAGTAAAAAAAAATAAGTAGGCAAAGTATACACTAACGTAAGTAGGTAAACTTAAATCACAATAGATTCTTAAGCAATCTAACAAAACAATCGAGACAGCATTTCTTTAACAGCTGAACACTTTTCATTTTTGAGATTATCAAAGAGATTACGAAGATATTTAATACGAGTAGAGTAGTGCTAAATCAAATTTAAACATTTTTGATAAAATTACTTCGTTTAAAAGCTATAAAACAAAGAAAACGTAAAGAGTACTAATCTAAGTGAAAATTGGCCATGTTGGCTGCCGTAGACCAAGCGGGGAAGCGCGAGCCGTCCATTTCGCCGGCATGCTGATTGCCCGCCGTGAGCGCGTGGTGCTGCCCGCCGATGGCCGCGCCGCAGTCCGGGCACGTGGACAGCTGCATGGCGCCGCCGCACTCGCCGATGCAGTAGAAGTGCCCGTTGGGACACTTGTACCAGTGCCCCGCCTTCAGCCCTATCGCGCGCACTATCATCGCGCGCTCCTCCCTGCTAGCAATACCCGACAACTTCACAGCTTCCTCGAGCTTCTTCAGACATTCAACAGATTTTTCTTCATCATACAAACTCCACGTCAAAACAGCTTCTTTAGCGGTTTTAGCTACAGCCAACACCTCGGCGTTGGTTGTATTCTTACTCAGTTCTAGAATCTGAGCTAGCTGAACGATGGAGTTCATACGCTTCATCTCTTGCCCGATATCTACCTGTTGCTGTTGGCTTATCTTCTGTTTATTCGCGACCAGAGCTTCACAGATCATTTTTACTTGGTCTTGCATCTCACTTTTCAGTTCTGTTAAATTCTCAGCAACGTATTTGGTATAATATTCCCCGACATCAGCCAGAATGTCGAAGTAGACGTGATACATTTCGAGATGTAAAACGGAGAGATCTTTGCTTTTACCACCGACGGCATGTTGCAACGCATTATATGCAGTGTTCCAGTAATTGTTTTCTGTAAAAAGAAAATTCAATGACAAAGTTTGTTTTTACATTTTATCAAATGCCAAAAGGTGGAAAGATTTACCCTACTTTTATACTTAAAACGATGAATACCTAAGTTCGAAAATAATATTCAGAAAACATATTCTGTTGGTATACCTACTCCTGCATCTTTTATTACTAGGTACTTAACCCTTAAACGCATGATGATGTATATATGCATCATATCTTTGATACCCCGTGGCTCAATATGTAGCTATCCAAAATTACATTTATTACTTAATTATTATTCACTGTTTATTAGTATTTAATAAATAATTAAAAAAACTTAATAGTATTATGATTTACTATTTATTTTTTAAGGATTAAGATGAAATGGCGGAAAGGTGTGAAAAAACAGGATTATGGCGATTTTTAGTATGTGATTTAGGCCGATTTTTTCAGAGTTAGTATTTATTTTAAGTTTAAACATTTTACCATAAGGGTTTCACAAATAGTGTACCTTTCTAATAAATAGTAGTAAAAATTTTCATATAAAATTTACCAATAATTATATATTTATATAAACATGATTTAGCCTATTTAACTTCTAACACTGATTTAGTATTAAAATCGATGTTAAATATTTTTTTATAATTTTTCCCAGAGTCAGAAAACCATTGTCTATCACATATATTAATTTCGCGTTAAAAGAAAAAATCATGCATTTAAGGGTTAATCCTTTTTAATAGGTATTATAATCAATTCCCATTTGATATCTAAATGGAATGGTAAAAAGCAATACGTAGGTATTTAGGTTAAGCATCAGGTAACCTACGTACGCAACGCAAACAAATTAAATCAGATAGAACTACTTCTAGTATCTGAAAACTCTGAAACTCCACGTATGCTACATAAATGTACACATGAAAACAATAACTTAATTACCTCTGGGTAGTTTCCAAGTTTCTCCCAGGTCTTTTACTTTTTTATAGAGCTCAACTCGTTTTTTTGACCTAAGCTGTTCAGTTCCATAAACCTTCTCCTTGATAGGGTTGATGTCGTTCTTCAGCATTTTATTTACCAGGTCTTTGTACCGGTAGGTATTGATGATAGGTTCGCGACAAAGCGGGCACGCCTTGATTTGAATGCTTTCATTTTCACTGTTCATTAAAGTATCCAACGTGTCCACGTCCCAGATGTGAGGACAATCCTGTAGCTGGATAAGCCTGAAATTACAACATTCAAAATATCAGCAAGATTTGTGTGTCGAAATGCGGGAGGCATTAAATACAATAATAGACACATACTTGGCGTCGTCATCGTAAGGGTCTCCGAGCAGGTCGGTGGGGAAGGACCCGGGGCGGCAGAGGCGGCAGGCGGGCGGGCAGGGCTCCCCGCACAGCCCGCGGCAGCCGTGCCCGCACGCCAGCCGCAGCGCGCACGCCTGCGAGCACGGCGGCCGCGAACACGGCGCACCGCAAGCACGTTTACACGCTGAGTGCTCGCACGCCCGTCCACATGGAGTTTCCTGCACACAGGAATGCTGCATCACAATGGGGCCTTAACCTGACATATCTGTATGTAAAATTTGGATGGAACTTACCGTGCAAGGCGTGCATGGCGCGCCGCACGGTTTACCGCAGACAGAGTGAGGGCATTTAACCGAACATCGCCGGCTGCACGGCGGGCACACTTGGTTGCACGGTTCCTCGCACCTACAACAGAAGCGAAATCAAGAGTCTGAAACCCTGCAAGAATTCCGGTTACCAGTTGGTACGCAAACGTACCTGTGACCGCAGATGTTGAGCTGGTGGCAGCGTGAAGCGCAGGGCTGGTGCAGGCGGCCCTGGCGGCAGCCAGAGCACGAGCCGCCGCACGAGTGCCCGCAGCGGAGCACGGTACCGCACGGCTCCGTGCAAACAGAGAGCAACTTCGCATCTGGCACCGAGCCTGAAAACCCGTTGGATATTTAAATGACTAGGTGGGTCCTCACAGAGCGAGGCATGTCGCGAGGCAATGTGGTTGCGTGGGAAATGTCCAGCTAAGACATGGGTTGCAAAATAACGGTTTTTCTTTCTGGCTTGAAAAAAAAAACATGAAAAAAAAACCGTGAAAAAAAAACCAGGTTTTTTCTGGAGTATGTTTTTTTTTCTAAAGGACGAAATCATAAAATTTGCAAAACAGTTAATACTTTAATACGGTTTTTTAGACTTTATGTTATGTTAACTATTAAACGAAATTAATTTAATAATTTTAATATCTGGTTTTATAAAACTAACATTTACACAATCTGTAGTTAGTAGTTGTCGCTATTTACTGTTGGCAACATCATCGCCTCTCCACGCTTCACGCCATAAATCACGCCGCATCAGGGATTCGCCAATAATTTATCTCACCACAATAATATTTCATCTGAAAAAAAAAACCATGGTGCTTGGTTTTTTTTCATAATTCAGAAAAAAAAACATTAGTTTTTTTTTTCTATTTGCAACCCTAGACATGCCTCGCGCGTTTTTTCCCAAGTGGAGCGTCCAGCGTAGGTACCTACGGACTGTGTTTCCACAATATTAAAAAAAATCAGCATAGCTCATTGATTTACCTGACTGCATAGCTTGATACATGTTACAAGGCAGCTGGACCATGTGACCGCACGGCGCCTCTGAGCTATGCTCCGTGATCTGCACGCACGTGGTTGGGTCACACGGCTTGCGGCAGTTCGCCGGGCACGGGTGACCGCAGGTCATGTTCCGTTCACATTTCTCTTTGCAAAGTTCGCGAGTCGGCTCTGTATCGCACTCGATCTCTATCTCATGATTGCAGTCGGGTATCCTTTTCTTCACCTATTAATAGAAAAATGTGAGAGTAACGTTCTATTGTGAAATTTATGTAGTATAGAAGCAAAAATAAGTACCTGAACAAGTTAGAAAAATTGAGAGTTTGAGAGACTGCACCACAGAAAACTGAACACTTTTTTCAGGGCAGTCGCGATTTTGTAGCATTAGGCCTAGGGCCCATTTCTCGAAGCTACAAGTTATAATTTACAAGTGGTAGTCAATGTCTAATATGACAAGTTGGAAAGAGACTTCCGCTTGTAACTTGTAACTTTCAGTTTTGAGAAATGGGCCACAGGTCGTCTGGAAACGTGTAGCACTGCAAAGCCCTCGTATTTGTCACCCATATATTGATCATGTGGTCACCAGTGGAGTACATAAGTATGTATATCGTCGCCTAGCACCCATAGTACAAGCTCTGCTTAGTTTGGGGCTAGGTTAATCTGTGTAAAGTGTCCCGCAATATTTATTTAATTAACAATCATTGGTCAAGTAGCGTAAAATGTTTAAAAGTAAATGTTGATAACAAGTTTATATTATAATATAAGAAACAAAAGATATAAGAAACCTTTTGTTTGCAATCGCCGCACGTGTCAGAGCACCGTTTCTTGCAGTGGTGACCGCAGGGCAGCGAGCGCGCACAGTTCTTGCGGCAAGGCTCCGCGTTCACATCTTCACGGCAGGCTACTTGCTTCCAATGCTTACAGCCAGACCTCTTCTTGTACACCTGGGTATATAAAAAGATTAATGATGGAATCATTCGCTTTTATGCTACTGTAAATTATTGCCATCAGTAAAATCACTGATATAGGATTTGTATTCAACCCACACATACAAATTCAAACGGCCGTACATTTCTCTAAGATACAATTTACAAGTGGTAGTCAATGTCTAATATGACAAGTTGGAAAGAGACTTCCATTTGTAACTTGTAACTTTCATCAGTTTTGAGAAACGGGCCCCATCGAGTCGTTTCATCATGCACGCACACAACGACAACCGAACAACTGCTACATTATTATATGCCTCATCTCTCAATATTTATTCTATTCTATTCTATTATAGGTCTCATCTTACCTGAACTTCACATGGAAGACAAGATTCGCCACAGGTTAGTGTACATTGGTGATCACCAAGATCACCTTCCAAGTTCGCTGTGCAGCCATCCTTCGCTCTTGGGCAAGGTTTTTCGCATTTGTACTAAAAAAAGAAGACAAATCACATATGTAAATACCTATTACACATCACATCTTATTCTTAAAATGAATTCATATTAAAACCTTTGTTTGACATTGTAATATATTTTCTAAGGAAATCAATGGTGAGATGTGAGATAGCAAACACTATATTCATCAATTGGACTATTTTTTTCTGTAGAGTCGAATCCTGACCTGAGAACCACATTCATTGGTACTTAGTGAAATTCTTAAGAATTTCAAAAGACACGTCTCAAGCTGATGCTAAGCTGATGTGTTTGGTCTTGTCCAGTGTTTAACTTTACTATTAAATATATAGTATATTTTTTTTATACCACGTCGGTGGCAAACAGGTATACGGTCCGCCTGATTGAAAGCGGTCACCGTAACCTATGGACGCCTGCAACTTAAGGGGTGTCACATGCGCGTTGCCGACCCATTAGAAACTTGTACATTCCTTTTTTGAAGAACCCCATTCTGTAGTTCATCGTGAATACCTCGGCAGGGAGCTCATTCTACAGCCGGAGCGTCCGCGGGAGGAAATTCCTCTGAAACCGCATGGTACGCGACCATTTAGGTTGCAAGGTGTGTGGATGAGCACCCTGTCGATGGCGAGCGATGCGATGATGAAAAGTGGACTTTAGCATCATGTCAAACAGTTCCTCAGAACACAACCCATTGTACAGGCGATGGCGAGGCACACAAGGAGGCGAAGTTTCTCCTTAGACTTAAGGGTTCAATACCGCCTGTAAGTTTGGTTATAGTTACATTTACTACAATATAGTATTTTGGTACTCACATTCTCATGATCGGGGTCATCATTGACGTGGCACTTAAGGACGCAAGCGTGGCCGCACCGGAGCCGTCCAGCTTCACACTCCTCTACACATTTCACGTCTGATATCTTCTTCGAACATGGCTTGGTTGTCTGAAAATTCCAAGTTGGTAAATTATATTTTCACTAGTTTATCTATATTCAATTATTCACACATGTATACGTGGTACACGGCATGGCTTTCACGTTTCTATTGCAAAAGGTTAAGGTTGCATTCTTCACAATAAAAGGTACGTTTTATTTCCACACACAGGCAACGGTAATTCACTTCTCGCCGTAGACTGTCACTGTCAGGGGCCCATTTCTCGAAGCTACAAGTTACAATTTACAAGTGGTAGTCAACATCTAATATGACAAGTTGGAAAGAGACTTCCGCTTGTAACTTGTAACTTTCAGTTTTGAGAAATGGGCCACAGGTCGACCAGAAACGTGTAACACTGCAAAACCCTCCTATTTGTCACCCGGTCAGTCGGTCACCAGTGGAGACTTGATCGGAGTCAATAAAACATACCTCATGCCCGCAGCCAGGCAAAGAGACAGTAACCTCCTCGGCGCAGTAAACGGCTGGATCGTCCGCAGCCATATAGCACTGCAAGGCCTTCGTGTGCCCGCAGGGCAGCTGCTTGACCATGTAACGCTTGCATGGCTCACATGTTGTACTGCAGTCGAATGGACACTTGTGGCCTTCGATTTCACAGATTTTCCTAGAAATGCACTCAATTTCAATTTCGCTACACTGGAATTTATTTTGGATGTACCTAATTAATTATATGAACTCGACGCATAAGTTACATTTTATTTTCTTTAGACAAATAATCATGCTGGTGGCAATAGCATGCATTTCCTACTTGTCCGATATAAACATGGATGTTGCAGGTATCATTGCAAAAATATAGGTACGCCACGGCGTCATAAGTTATAATCATAACAACATACTTAACTCTTCATTAATTTACTATATTTAACCAGACCATTTGTAAGGTGTTTAAGTTTCACAACAATGTAGCTGCTCTTTACTAGATAAGCGTTAGAGTAATTAATAAAATAGGAATTTTATTTTCTAACTCCAAAGATCTTTCAGTTTATTTCTTTGGAATGACATTATAAAAATATACTTATTTAGGTATATAAAAACTAAAAAGGAGACGAAGTCATCCAGTATTGAGGCCGGAGATAAAAAGCAACAGTATACAAACCTTTCGCAGTCTCTTGTACACGATATGGTGTAATGGGCCCTATCGTAGGCGTGGCACATGCGCAGACAAGGATGGCCGCACCGCATGTTATATTTACAGTTCAGTAGGCAGCCACCTTCGGGAACCTTTGCAAAATCTTTTACCGATTTAATCTGGAACAGCAACAATTAAACAATTTGGACTTATTGAAGGCGTTAGGTGCTTATAAACTTTTTGTACCTACAACTGTTGACTTTGTATTTGGATGGCGAATTTAGCGACGATACCTACTAAGATATTTTATAGTGAAGTGGCTGTAACGCTAATTTTGCCATCTGAATGCAACCAAATCTTTAAAATATGGTATGAATAAGTATGCAAAGTAGGTACTTATAGCAAAGATTTCTTTGGAATAAACTGAATTGCCAATGGAATAATAGGTATACAGTACCTCGGCAATTTGCCCGTGATTCACGCATTTGAGTTTCAAAGTTGACCCCAACGATCCGTTATCTTCCAGAGTCTGAGCTATATTTGTCCATAGAGTGGAATTTCTCTTCAGCAAATCGATGTTGCCAAGTATAAAGAAACCTGTTGCCAAACAAATGTTATGTTTTATTGTTATTCCAGATAAGTATATTATGTAATATGTACATTAGATACTATTACATTTCGTATTAATTATAAATACTTAAAAATATAGGTATAGAAAATATAGTACTGTGTTTGTACCCAATATAAACGTCTGATTCTATGGCAGAGCCGGATTAAGTCATTTTCGTGCCCTGAGTACATATTTCTGGACAAATGTACTACTTTATTCCTTTCTGTTTTTGTTGTAATGTGTAATTTGTCTGTGTTCAGTGTTCACGAATAAGGGTTTCACCTGAACCATGCGGCATGAGTAAACACAAGTTCTCAACGTAAATAAAGGGCCAAGTGAACGATTTTCCGCCGCAACGCGAGACTCTCTAACACACACTGGCGGAACACAATACATCTTGTCGTACCTTCCCTGGCCCTGGACAAGGCGACGCAGATCCTGTTCTCGGTGCCCAGAAGCCGATGCTGTCGTGGTCGTTGTTGCGCACCAGCGACAGCAGGATTATCTTCGACTCCTCGCCCTGGTAGTTGTCCAGGACTGTGATCTTCACGTCTGACAGGTGGTCATATAGTGACCGTTCCTAAACATGAAACATTGGATACGTATTTCACATGTTAAAATTGTGGTTCGTCACTGACCACATATGACAGGAATTTACAGCTCGATCATGATCTGATGGGGTAAAGTGAGGTAATTGAATGCTAGATTACTTACTTTTCGCAAATAGAACATCTGTCCAGAATAAGCAGCTAGAATAGTAACTTCATCAGGCTCGTACCCTTGCTGCATTAAATAATTCGCCAGGCGGAGCGTAAAATCTGCTTCCATGGTGTTAGTGCGCGAAGAGCTCTCGTCTTCTTGCTGAAGAAAAAATTAAATTATTCGTTGAAATATCTACTTACTCGAAAATTTCGTGACAGACAAAGAAAGTAAGTAATACAGAAATTTAACAATACAGCCAAGTAAATTAACGCACCTAACCTAACATTAAACTCGTATTTAAATGATAGAATGTGGCTACTGTAGTGTCATGTTAATATACAACCTTTGGAGATAAGGCAAACCTGTTCCATATAGTCATGCGAAAAGAAGAAGAGATTGTGCGTAACGCCGCGCACGGGCGGGAAGTTTTCGACGGAGCGGTGGTTCTCCAAGTCGGGGTAGATGTGCGGTGAGATGAGCGCGGCGATCTCGGGGCGCATGCGGTGCTGCACGCCGAGCCGGCGGCTGTGAACGCCGTTGCGGATCATGCGCTCGAACAGCGACACCTCCAGCTGGTAGTGCCGAGCCAGCCGCATATACGCAGCCGACGGCCGCAGCTGCTGGTGGTCTCCTGCACGTGATAACAAACCATTTGCTTCGATTATTCTGTCACCGTCTCATGACTGACATGGGTGTGTAATGATTGGTATAACTTTTTCTGTAGGCCTAGCACATGATGGCCGCGAGAGTATGTCGCCGCGAGATAGACTACCCGTCCTTATGTCATTAATACAGTTAGAAGAAGACGTGTCATCTATCTCGCGGCGACATACTCCCGCGGCCATCATGTGCTAGGCCTACTGGTATAGTAACATTTGATATAACAACATTTGGTATATATTTAAAGGATATAATCACTCATTTGACATAATTAACCTTTGGTATAACTACAAAATATCTACTTTTATTTTGTATAAACATTATTTCGTATAACACTTATTTATAATACCTAACCGTTATACGGTATAACTGTCTATTGATATACGACTAGTATAATTTTATTTATTTAAAAAACTTTATTGAACAATATAACAAATAAAGTACAAATGGCGGACTTAATGCCTAAAGACATAATATAACTAGCAAACAGTATAAAACATTTCATGAATTAATTTTATTCTTTTTTTGAAGGGATCACAGTTCTAACCTAACCTAACCTACTTTTCTGATAGCAGTACATATGTTTAAGAGTCACAGTTCTAACCTAACCTAACCTATTTTTCTGGTAGCAGCGCGTTGTGTGTAGGGGTCACAGTTATAGCCTAATCTACTTTTCTGGTAACTGATAGATCTAATTTATTGTACATTTTTTTTATTTCAACTGTGCTTTAATTAAAAAGAATTTGTGTTATACGATTTATTTATTATCGGAAATAAGCATTATACTCAAAGAATGTTATAATACATGTTATTCGAAAAAATGATCATTATATTAAATAAGAATTACATCGATGGGAACAAATCAAATTATTTTATGAAATATTTTTTGATTTGTTCTTTTTTAACCGCCTTCCAAATCTCAAGGGAAGGGGAATTCGTCTGTATTTTTTATTTTATTTTTTTTAATGTTTGTTCCTCGATATCTCCGTCGTATACTGGACCGATTTTGTAATTTTTTTTTGATCGAATGTATATGCATAGTAAACAGTATAAAACATTTCATGAATTAATTTTATTCTTTTTTTGAAGGGATCACAGTTCTAACCTAACCTAACCTACTTTTCTGATAGCAGTACATATGTTTAAGAGTCACAGTTCTAACCTAACCTAACCTATTTTTCTGGTAGCAGCGCGTTGTGTGTAGGGGTCACAGTTATAGCCTAATCTACTTTTCTGGTAACTGATAGATCTAATTTATTGTACATTTTTTTTTATTTCAACTGTGCTTTAATTAAAACGAATTTGTGTTATACGATTTATTTATTATCGGAAATAAGCATTATACTCAAAGAATGTTATAATACATGTTATTCGAAAAAATGATCATTATATTAAATAAGAATTACATCGATGGGAACAAATCAAATTATTTTATGAAATATTTTTTGATTTGTTCTTTTTTAACCGCCTTCCAAATCTCAAGGGAAGGGGAATTCGTCTGTATTTTTTATTTTATTTTTTTTTAATGTTTGTTCCTCGATATCTCCGTCGTATACTGGACCGATTTTGTAATTTTTTTTTGATCGAATGTATATGCATACAGATTGGTCCCATTTTTCTCAGAACCCAGTTCTGGTGGTGAGATCCTGGAGAAATCGAGGGAACTATTCAAATCTGAAAGATATACATATGGTGATTTTTGTGTTTTTAAAGGAACAGCATGCATTTACGTACGGAACAGTGACATTTGGTGCAGTGGAACTCCTGATGATGGTCAGAATGGAACTCCTCAAATCTGAACGGCACACTTATAGTGACTTTGGTATTTTTATAAGAACATCATGCACTTGCGTCCAGAACAGTGACATTTGGTGCAGTGGAACTGCTGATGATGGTCAGAACGGAACTCCTCAAATCTGAACGGCACACTTATAGTGACTTTGGTATTTTTATAAGAACAGCATGCACTTACGTCCAGAACAGTGAAATTTGGTGCAGTGGAACTGCTGATGAAGAGTGAGCCGCCCCTGGTTAGAGTTCCGTTCTGATAATCATTCTCATCTGTAAGTACTTCAGAATCATCCAAATTTCAAAATTGGTTAAGAAATGACGGAGATATCGAATAACAAACATTAAAAAATATAGAGACGAATTGATAACATAATCCAACATTTGAAAGTATTTATCACCCGAACCCCAAAGGAAGGCGGTTTTTTTTTCTTAAAAATTATTTAAGTAGTAACACTACTATATATAAATTATAAACTGAATTAGATACCATACACTAAAGAAAAAGCGATTAAGCCCACTGGTGGCGAAGCCGGGAATCGAACCCGGGTCTCCAGCTAACGCGGCTGACGTGATAAACCGCTACACCACCTCGACCGCCGAGGTACCCGTCGAAATTTCTCTAGTGTATGTTATCTCTGAAGGCTAGGCGCCTTTGACCAACTCTAAGGGCGAGCAATTTGTGCTTGCACCTCCTATATGAATCCTTTTGCAGGATTACGATATAGCGAGAGAGATGGTGCTGCCATCTATCGATGTAGGGAACAAATCAAATTATTTTATGAAGTTTTCTTTAGTGTATGGTATCTAATTCAGTTTATAAGAATAATACATTTGTTGTTATATGATTCAATAATTATATCAAATGATCGTCATAACCACTAAAAATATATCAAAAAAAGTTATATCGATCGATACGCACCCGACTGACATTTACAACTACAGTTTCAAGGCATGCCAACTATTTGTATGCACAAGCAACAAGTTCTTCTAAGGTATTTAGACTGTCATTTTATACTTCTTGAGTCACGTCGGTTATAATATTTGAAATAACGCAGGATCGGGAGAAGTGGCGTGGCGTGCTCTCGTACTGGAGGCCCAAATCATCTTCTGGTCACGGAGCCTTATTAGTTAGTTATACCTAATGTTTGAAATCCAACGGACATACCAATCAGGATCAAGTGTTTGCAATTTTCCGTCAGAGCCGTGACTATGTGCGCTTCTAAAACTTCCGCTGCTTCTTCCACAATCACTGAAAATAATCCGTCGTTCATAATCTTGTCAAAATAAACTATTTCCATTACGTACAGTTGGGTGGATCAACTTTACTTTGCTAGCAAAATTTCGTATAGGTACTTCGACTAAATGTGATAAGAAAATTTTATTTGGATTTAGTGTAATTACATACAACAAGCTACGCAATACAACATGGTTTTTCAGGTTTTTATATTTTACTACTTTGTTTCAAGCAGTGACCCAGTGAACATAGCTGTCCCTCATTTTTGTATGAAAACAGTGTCTCTTCCACTGGGATACATTTTTTTTAATGGATTGTTTTTTAATTTTTGCCCGATCTGGTATGTAAAATAAGAATCTTTGTCCACGATGGGCAGGTTAAAACTCACAAAAGTAGAACTAGTAATAAATAAGGGCAATTCTTGCAAAAAGTAAGAAAAAATTGATTCGGCCAGTAGCACCATTTTGTAGGTATTTTGTAGGTACTTAAATAAAGGTGGAGGAATCCTACCTATTGGTGGTGACACTTCTACGAGTAATTTTCGCAATCTCGCTGCTGCGGTTGTAGTCATACCAATAACGTCGACTCCTCTTAAGAAAGAACGGTCAGCTATCATACGCGCCTCTTCGTAAGCCTCCGCAGCAGACTTGACCATCCTCTGAAATCAACATAGAAATCTGTAGTCAACCAATTGGACCCTAGGCCACCGTAGAACTATGTCATAGTGACGTTATAAATCAGATTTTAAGAAACCTCTACTGCTTGTCATTTTGACATAGTTGTAGAGTGGCCTAAAGTTCCAATTGGTTGACTACAATGTTATGTACATTGTATATTGAGGTACATAGGTATATTGAGAGTATTGAAACCATATATGTGTCATTCGGTTGTGAACTCCATCCAGGTATGACCACACGAATGTGTGACATCCAAAGGTGGCAAAATTTGTGTGTGTTTGATAAGTAAGTAATAAATTTTCACTTCTAAAGACAAAAACAAATGCAAACCTCTCTCATTGTGTCCTGTCTTCTCAGGTATTTTTTGGTGATGGTGGCCCATTTATAGTAATATGACCAACGTTCTATAAGTGGAACTGTATCTAAATCCTCCACTTCGGCGAGGTTTATTCTGGGTGCACGAGACTGGCATCTCTTCATGTCCTTGAAATAAATGTTAGTTCAAATATATGGACTAAGAGCCCAGAGCCACCAGACCTTCCTCAAATTCTCAGTGTGTGTGTGGATTGAGTGAGCACCCTCCGAAAGTAAAAAAAAATATGCTGATCATTTAGTAAAAGTTCTAAAACAATTGTAAAACGAATCTCTGAATTTGTAAAAATATAAATCAAAAGATACAGCCATTAACATGTGCTCACTCAGTTCTCACAAACTACCAACGAAAACAGTGAATATATTCATTTAACATATAATATTTATATACTAACATTTAGTAAAAAATAGGCCAACCTACCTCTATAAATATTAGATCACCTAGTGACGTATTTAATTTTTTACAAATAGTTTCTTATGCTCACTCAATCCTCACACTTTTGAAAAGCCGAATTTTGATGAAAAACATAAGATTTAGACCGCTAATAATAGCTAATATAAATGTGTATAGTTTAGTAAAAGTGAAATGGGAATTTGTAAAATACAAATCGAACCACTAACGTGTCAGGTTTTTTTATAATAAATTTTTGTAAGTGCTCACTCAGTCCACACGTTTTGAGAAAGTTAAAAATGTAAATATCTTACGATTTGTAGCACCTAAGACACTCGAAAGTACTTCAACATTTAGTAAAAATTTTTACTAAATATCCACCATCTAATATTTTATATTCGTTGTCTGGTTTTAAAGATATTCAGACATAACTTTTCTCATACAAATGTATCAAGTAGGGTGACCACACTATGTCGGCTCCTGATTTTCCCCACCTTCCCATTGTCATATTGAGATTGGGGAGTTTCGTTCAATTTTGATAACAGTTTATATTAAACTAATACCATATTAATTCTCCATCTGCAAACTGTTTTTAGGTTATGTTCTTGGCCTAGTGATGATGTGTATTGTGTAATTTTTATCGACGTCAGGATAATAACCATATCGACATCTATATCGCTCGTGCGTACTGGCGCGACAGAGCCAGACTAACTGGCACGGCGTTTCGTTTTCGTTTGGCGTCGGAGTAATGCCATTCGGCTAACACATGACCGTACGAGCACCGTACCGCACCAAGGTCATCCATATGGATGCTTGCTAGCTTGTAAATGGGAGCGAGAAATAGTTATTATTTTCTCGCTCCCACTTACAAATCCGGTACGCTCATCTGTTAGCACGATTAGATTACCAGGTTCTGGTTTCTTACTAGTGAAGAATATTCTTTGTTTCTTACCAATTATCATTCATGTCCTTTTTAATGCATGAATGTCGATATGGTTATTATCCTGACGTCGATAAAAATTACACAATACACATCATCACTAGGCCAAGAACATAACCTAAAAACAGTTTGCAGATGGAGAATTAATATGGTATTAGTTTAATATAAACTATTATCAAAATTGAACGAAACTTCCCAATCTCAATATGACAATGGGAAGGTGGGGAAAATCAGGAGCCGACATAGTGTGGTCACCCTACTTGATACATTTGTATGAGAAAAGTTATGTCTGAATATCTTTAAAACCAGACAACGAATTTAAAATATTAGATGGTGGATATTTAGTGAAAATTTTTACTAAATGTTGAAGTACTTTCGAGTGTCTTAGGTGCTACAAATCGTAAGATATTTACATTTTTAACTTTCTCAAAACGTGTGGACTGAGTGAGCACTTACAAAAATTTATTATAAAAAAACCTGACACGTTAGTGGTTCGTTTTGTATTTTACAAATTCTCATTTCACTTTTACTAAACTATACACATATAATAGCGGTCTAAATCTTATGTTTTTCATCAAAATTCGGCTTTTCAAAAGTGTGAGGATTGAGTGAGCATAAGAAACTATTTGTAAAAAATTAAATACGTAACTAGGTGATCTAATATTTATAGAGGTAGGTTGGCCTATTTTTTACTAAATGTTAGTATATAAATATTATATGTTAAATGAATATATTCACTGTTTTCGTTGGTAGTTTGTGAGAACTGAGTGAGCACATGTTAATGGCTGTATCTTTTGATTTATCTTTTTACAAATTCAGAGATTCGTTTTACAATTGTTTTAGAACTTTTACTAAATGATCAGCATATTTTTTTTTTTTTCGGAAGGTGCTCACTCAATCCACACACACACAATTCTCAAGTATGAAACTTTGGGATAATGTAGTTCTTATCGACGTTTAGTGCCTGCATAGGTACCTAGTTCGGCCAGTTGGCCATTTTTTTGCTATACCATAAATTAAATATAACAAGATCATACCATCCCATACATTAAAATGCGACCGGCTACGAACGCGCTTACACTCCACCACACATAGATGGCGCTACAAAAAATGCCTTGTTGCCACCGATTATTTGTAGATTGGCATTAACTCACATTAAGTGTCAATTCCGAGCCGTAAATCTATGTCAAAAGTGACACTTAACGCCATCTGCAAGTTTAATCGAAAGTTTTACCAACATAGTAATTAAGATTCCAAAAGGGGTCCTTCGTGCTATTTATTATTATTTTACAAATCGTCACAGAAAACAAAGTTCACTTCTTTACGCCGAGAAAACTGACTGACAGCTCGCCTTCGCGCGCGAACCGACTGACAACCCTCTTGGGGTTGCCAACATACAAAAATTATATCAATGTTTGGGTAAAATTATGTGATATTTAACATTGTCTTACAAATATTATATAAATAATTTGTGAAGTTACGAGATTCTTAACAGTCGACCATCCTGACCCAGTGCCTGTCCCAGGCACAAAACATAGATAAAAGGAATCAAACAAGCTTTAACAATTGGTTTTAAAATTAGCTTGTAAGTAATCTACCCAAAAACTTGGAATGAACGTACCCTTGAACCATACTGATATTTAAAAAAAACTAGTTCAGATCACTCGAACCCAGCTGGATTAAAATGTTCTACAATCAGTCTAGTATCAGTTATTCACGAATCAAGCCATTTTGTCAGGTGTCATAGTAATTCAATCAGGATGATGTTAGTAGGTAGCGACGAACCACTACCTAATTGTCCAACTCGTTTAGCTGTCAGGCAATTCGTCTATGGAATGCCCTCCTCTGCCTATCAGGCAAGCTCTCTTTTAAAAGCGAGTTGCGTAAGCACTTATTTGCAAACATTCGAAATTGAAGTCTACTTGATGTCTCGCACTAGGTACGTTTATTTATTTATGTATATGTGTATTATGTTTATATATGTGTATTATACTAATGTATATGTAGGTTTATTTGTTATATTTGTGTATGTTTATTTTATAATAGTAGGTATCGATTTGTATTTAATCATCACAATCTCATACTGGCTTTATAATCTTGTGCACCAAACTATCTCTGTTTTGCCCAATGGTTGACTGGTAAAGAATGCCTTAAGGCGTTAAGTCCGCCATTTGTACTTTTTATTGATAATTTGTGCAATAAAGTTTAAATAAATAAATAAACGACAATACAGTGAATAGAAAGAGAAAAAATATTTGTATATATATGTATATATCTGTACATCCAGTGCCACTCAACTGTAAATACCTCTGGCCCTCTCGGCCATCCTGCTCTGCTAGAATGCCCTCATTCGATGGACATTTCGTAGCCTATAGCGTATTATACCTGCGCTATAGCAGTATAACGACCTTCTTTTGCTGAGCTGAATGAATCCGCAGACATATCTTATAAACTTATTTGGGACATATTAGGTAAATTTATTCTAAAACGAGAAACAACACTCAGCAAAATATATAATAATCATAATAAGCAAACGAATTATATTGCACGGACCATTACTTTGACAGCTAAAATGCTACTTAAAATAACTTACTTACTTAATGTTACTTTAAAACTCGTTAACGTCCCGGCAACGGCTACTATTCCCATCCATCCCCGGCCACTTCTGGTGTGCCACGGGAACCCAATCTAGAACCTCATCTGTTTTCATTTTTGACGTATGTTAAATATCGATCATACATCTCGTATTAATTATAGAAGATCTCTTTACTAACGATTTCTAGCGTGTCCTAAACCATGTCGTAACCTTTTAGTTCCTAGGTTCCTGCTACTTCGAGTGTGTTTTACAGCCTAGCTAACTCGCATAAGTATTTACTTTTTTTCACAATAAGTTTTGTAATGATGTGGACACTCTTATTTAAGTTGTAATAAATTTAGAAGCCGTGCATTTAAATCTATCACATACTCATTTAAGTATGTGATCTCATTTTAGTTTCATTATAGCCTATTTAATATAATTTCTAATTAATCTTGCGCTTCGCAGTTAAAGAAATGTGCATTTAGTCTCATAAATGTACTACAATATCGTGAAATATGCACCCAATTTACATTTTGCTGTCACCTCGACTACAAAAAAAAATACAATAAGAGAAGTAGTCTAACGGATAGGCGTCTGTCTACAGTTTTGAATAAATATGATGATAAAGTACGATCGCTGTACGTCAAATGTGCCGCGATGCCGATGGGGATTACCGCTCCATAAATGGTTTTCACATGTGCAATAAGCATATTAAAATCGGTATCTTTCTTGACGTCTTCCAACGTGCTAAAGTATTATTTATACAGAACAAGCTGTGTGTATTTACATCCATAGTGAATAATTACAGACATGGGTCGTTAATATCTGCCATAGCTCAAGTATCATAGCCTGTCTTCATTCCGATTCAGTGATCCTAGTAGGATGTAAAATTGTGTAGATTAGCAGATATTATTATTGAAAATTAGAATATTACAACATACGGAATCAGTAAGATGTTGTTCCTAATTTTAATGACTATAATGGGAATGAAGTCTTTACGCTTTACCTATAACTAAAACAGATTCCACTTGTTTCAACGAGGTTGTCACGAGTTAGAACCGTACCTAGTACAGCCAATCGTAGCATAAACACAACATAGATTGACCTTAAGACCCGTTTGTTCATTAGAATCTACGTAGCTTGTACACTTTTTTCTTTAATAAATAGTAAGTTTTATCAAACGCTATGCAAGTGTGGAGAAAGAGTACTAGTGTAAACAAAATCATAATTGTAAATAAATAAATACATTTTAATTCTATAACAGGCTACATCTCATCTGAATCAACTGCTAAATTTTGATTAGTTTTAGGTAATAAATAATACAACAACTAAAATATTGCACCGTCCACCAGGTAATATCTACGATTCTGGGAACCTCAGAGTATTCTCAAACAGTTTAGCCCTTTATACAAAATAGATTCTAGTTCAAGATCTTTATAGATGGGTGAATTAGGGACTTTTTTTTTGTGAAATATTATTGTAAAAATAAGAATAGTTTATTAATAGGAAATATTTTGAAAAACCATGATATCAATATCCTACGGCTCCACAATTGGCTAACCCTGTCACGTGGCAGCCAGAATCGTATCAATAATCAATATAAAATAGTAATCGTTTAAGATGTTATATATGACTCAAGTCACTTGTATTTTATGAATACACTATAAAGAAGCTAAAACTACATTAGTGCCATAAAATTACGTGCAGATACGCAAAATCATTGTAAATTATAATAACTATGGAGTTAATTAAAATGGTCATAGGTAATACTAGTATTAATTTAATATATTTATGTAAGGTTAATGCGGTAACACCAGTATGTCCCGTAGATGTGATTCTTCAAGTGTGGTTCAAATTTTGCTTATGTGCCACTCTCAAGCAAAAGGTACCATATTATCGCTTAATCATAGGTAATTTGTATAAAAATACGAGCTGGCTGATACTAGAGCAGTTTTATGCTCACTTATAGTGAATTACGCCTACAATGCAATGCTAAAGCATTGTCATCTGAAAGGCAAATCCCCAAAATGAGCCCAAAAAGCTCACCTATACTTTTCAATCACTTAATTACAAGGAGACAGAAGCTATTCTAAGTAATGGTTTTGTAATGTACGTAAATAATAAAAATTTTGCGAATAACAAATGTCCTGTAAATTGCAAGTTATATTTAAGTACCAAAAGTCAGATCTCCGATAGTATATAGATCTAACTCGCCTCGTTATAATGCCCAAAACTTTATTTCCGTTGTAGATTTTTTTTTTTTTTTTTTGCATTTCGCATCTCATATAAAATATTATCATTTCGTCACTACTTCATGACTATGTAAAAGTGTTTTATCTTTGTTCTTTAAATTTACTAGTAATACGAGGTTTTTAAAGGAAATCCCAAATACGAATACCGCAATTTAAAATTAACCTAATAAAAAGACAAAAAAAACAGCAAATTGAGTATCTAAATTTGACATAAAATTTAATTTACTTTAGGAGGTGTACCTCCAAATAATTCTGAAAATAGTTTGTTTCATATGCTAACTTACAGTGAAAAATGACCATACAGTATGCAGCATTCGAATTATAAGGGAAAGACTTAAAACTGCGACTCAGTCGATATTCCTAAATATTGTATTATTAGTCGATATTTCAATATCATAGAATTTAAGCTTGTTATGGACGCAAATTAAAATTGTAGATTATCATACATAAAATAGTACGAAAACGTCCTGCGCTAAGCCAACATGCAGTCTCAGCGTTTACGACCAATGTTTTTTTTCTTCACCCCCCTTCAGCCAGCAACTTATACAACTGAACGCTGAATACAAGAAACACAATAGCCCATCGTATCCGCTTGTTTAAGGAAATATCTTGCCGGCTTGTAAGAAAGAAGAAAGACACAAAATAATCATATAACAAATCAGAGACATTATGTTCTGTGCAACGAACGTCTCGTCATGATATGATCAACATTAGTAAGTAACAACTTTCAGGGCTGGACACCACGAGTGCTCTTGCGCAAGCAGTGTTCCAACTTATTTCTAGAAAAATAACAATCTGGCTACCGCTTGTAACCAGCTACTTCAGTCTCCGTCCAGTTAAAACACGAATTTAAGGAAATTTATCGAACCTCCTCGTTAGTTATATTTCTCTGAAGTAAGGTACTCTTGTGTGCCCATTTTAGGATAGAATAACAAATGTTGCAAAATAGAATTACCTACTAAATAAAATAATAACATATTCGTGGTGTATAATGTCAAAATGACCAAAAATCAAACAAGATGAATACCTAATTAAGCGAGAACATGTCACTTGGTTCAGATCAAGTTCTAAAATGAACATTTATATTATTAAAAGAAACATCATCAAGTTATCCATAAAGATGTTAAATTCTTCAAGAATTTCAAGACGATATGAACTCTGAAATTTCATTCTTGAATATAATACTGATTAGTCTGCTTACCGTTTACCATCACCTCACATGTATAAACCTTTAGGTGTCGTTCAACGTTAACGATAGAATGTCAGACTACCACTTACACAACCGGTGGTGCTGTGGCCTCAGTCCTGTGTTACGGTGAGATGACTGGCTACCGTTTGCGCATGCTTCGGTCTCATCCAGTATGATCTAAATGATCTGGCTAACGCTTGCACACACCAGGTGCTTTGGCCTCGTCCAGTAAAAGCTAAATAATCTGGCTACCGCTTGCACACACCAGGTGCTTCGGCCTCGTCCAGTATAAGCTAAATAATCTGGCTACCGCTTGCACACACCAGGTGCTTCGGCCTCGTCCAGTATTATGATGAAATAACTGACTACCGTTTGCCACACAAGGGCTCCGGCCTCGTCCAGCATTATGATGAAATGTCTGGCTACCGTTTGCCACACAAGGGCTCCGGCCTCGTCCAGCATTATGATGAAATGTCTGGCTACCGTTTGCCACACAAGGGCTCCGGCCTCGTCCAGCATTATGATGAAATGTCTGGCTACCGTTTGCCACACAAGGGCTCCGGCCTCGTCCAGCATTATGATGAAATGTCTGGCTACCGTTTGCCACACAAGGGCTCCGGCCTCGTCCAGCGTTATGATGAAATGACTGGCTACCGCTTGCCACAAAAGGGCTTCGGCCTCATCCAGTACAACTGTAGTGGTGTTATCTGAGATAAATTTCAACAATTATAAGTAGACACAAACATAACAACTTCACAGTTTCACATAAACTTAAGCAGTTCAATATTCAAAACAATATAACAATATAAAAAAAAACAATCAATTTCCTCAAATTAAAACACATTGTGAACTATATGACGGTGTCGATATTTATGACGTTTATCATGAAAGTCACTACTACTCTCACTACTACTAGATAAATGCTTTCGAGAATTACTTCTCCTTCGACTATAGCGCTCAGACGAACTTGAACGACCTCTACTTGTTTTCACGTATTATTATGGCCCACCCTGTATACGTGCGATAAAAAGAATTGTATTCAGTATAACCATTTGCACTGTGTAGGTCACCATGTATGAACGCATTATGGCCCACCCTGTATACGTGCGATAAAAAAATATTCGTATCAGGTATAAACATGGCACTAAGTGGGTCACCACGTGCAAACGCATCATGGCCCACCCTGTATATACATGATTAAAGAAAAACCTTATTTATTATAGTCATGGGAACTATATGGGTCACCATTTATAAATGAATTATGGCCCACCCTGTTTGTGTGATCAAAAGAAACCTTATTTATTATAGTCATGGGAACTATATGGGTCACCATGTATAAACGCATTATGACCCACCCTGTATATGTGTGATTAACAATTTGTATCAGATTGTTTGGTTGTACTAAAATTTTATTTGACGGGTATAGATTTATTTTAAACTACTTGATGTTAAATCAATTTAACCCTTAGGTACCGCATGCAATAGTTCGTTTATCATTATACATTTATATATATATATTTTTTAATGCAGTTTTGAGAATTTAATAATGTGTAATACCAACAATATGGGTCGACCCGTGGACTGTAGGAATGTGGACATCCAATTTAATAAAGATGGACGAAAACATTATGTATAAGTGAAATTGTTCTGTCTTCGTTTTATTAGAATCTTAATGTCAGAATGTAAAATATATTATTTTTTTGTTATTGTTTTGAGTTGAGGATGATAAAACCCAATAAGCACTAGTTATTGAATGTAGTTAGTATAATAAGTACTTGATCAGTTTAATCCACTAAAATATTCTGATGAATAATTCGTAAGTATAACTAGTCACTTTTATTTTAGTTCTATATAAACGTTAAATGTAAAAATTCCTATATATAGAAATAAGTAAATAAATAAAAACTAAAACTAAAAGTCCCTGCGGTAAGGTGTCGCAGGCGCTGGCTACATTACCTCGCTGGACTGTCAAACTGATCCGTATATATTACATGATAATGTCATAAGCTTTTGGCAGAATCACTTAATTGAAACTGTGTGAAGCCACCATTAACAAAACCAAATCAATAACCAACGAGTAAGCCGCTTTCCCGCTATGCTACTGTTTGTAATGGATCGTCTTGCTATATTCCTTCATCTCAAATACTATTTAGGATTTGAAAAATTGTACACTAGCATCTTGACTTCTTGCGGTAGCAATTGCAAGCAAAATTTCATTAGCCCAAATTGGCCCGTTGAATAACCGGATTTCATAAGAACTTATTTATCATTATTGTATTTTTATTATGAAATCATAACAATTTAACCGAAATATATGCTAAAACCCTATAAATATGAGCTCTTTATGCAGCTCTAAAGTTTTTGTAATGACAGTTAAGTAGATAATGTACGCTTGGCACATTGTGCAGGCTACTATGCAGATACAGTTTTTATTATCTATTACAACTCAGAGGACTTCATATTGTGATTTATTTACTCAATATAATTTCATTTGAATTATTTAGAGCATTTTACATTCCTGTTGTTTTATTCATTGACAAATTGTATGGCTGTAATTACAATCATCCAACATTCATCAATGATATTATTAACCATTTTAAAGTAAATCAGTGTGTAAGAATATTACAATTATGGTTTAATAACAAATAAGCTTTGGTACGTAACACTGACTACAAGGCCGTAACTGAAAAGTAGGCTACTACCGAACAACAATATGAAAGGAAAGAACTCTTTGACAAAGCCGGTTATTACCAAGTGTGCTAATGAAAATAAAGTTAAATATAAATCATTGCTAATAGTGACATGATTATTGTTGTATTCACCATGTTTCTCAACATAATGAATAGGTAGAGCACGCTCAGTTCGCTACACATATTATCGATATTCGTGGGTGACTTTTCTACGTAATTTAGTTACTATGCTACGAGAATATCTTAACCCGTAAACAATAACACAAGTTACTTGATCCACCTTATGTTGAATCGAGGCTCTAGTTTGTCCGAGCTAGTAGTAGAACATAACTATTTTCTTGCAAATAACCTCAAATATTACGACATTTTCTGTTTGCTTTCAGGGCACAAAACATGTTATTTATGTTAATTGTTCAGTATATCAGTAACCCCCGATAACTACGATCGATAATTAAGTACGAAATCGTATGAGTAGCAAGCCGGCTCAGATTGAAAAAAACAATTCTTACATACCAAGTTGTCCTTGATCCTTTACTTACAAAACACAATTCTGTGGGTTTGAGAACTTATGTCACTTCTGAATTTTTACCAACATAGTAATTAAGATTCCAAAAGGGGTCCTTCGTGCTATTTATTATTATTTTACAAATCGTCACAGAAAACAAAGTTCACTTCTTTACGCCGAGAAAACTGACTGACAGCTCGCCTTCGCGCGCGAACCGACTGACAACCCTCTTGGGGTTGCCAACATACAAAAATTATATCAATGTTTGGGTAAAATTATGTGATATTTAACATTGTCTTACAAATATTATATAAATAATTTGTGAAGTTACGAGATTCTTAACAAAAGCTACAAGACATTTTTTGTGTGGCGCCATCTATGTGTGGTGGAGTGTAAGCGCGGTCTTAGGCGGTCGCATTTTAATGTATGGGATGGTATGATCTTGTTATATTTAATCTATGGCTATACTTAAGGTTTTTTTAAATTAACTTTCCTTAAATTCTCAAGGCTGTAAGGATTTGGTAATCGTCATTTCCAGACCATTTGCGCCGGCCGTAACTTTTACCAGACACTTGAAAGTCTTACCCTAATTTCTCAAGCTATACGACTGGCGCTAATGGTTAGGAAATGATGATTATCAATTCCTAACTGTATTTTCTAACACATATATAAACACTAGCTTTTGCCCGCGGCTTCGCTCGCGTTAGAAAGAGTCAAAAAGTAGCTTATGTCACTCTCCATCCCTTCAACTATCTCCACTTAAAAAATCACGTCAATACGTTGCTCCGTTTTGCCGTGAAAGACGGTCAAACAAACAGACACACACACTTTCCCATTTATAATATTAGTATGGATTAGCTTTGAGAATGTAAGGAAAGTAAGTGTATTACAAAAAAAAACCTTATATCAAAAAAAAAAATGGGCGACGGGCCGAACTAGGTATAATATCCAGACATTAAACGTCGATACGAACTCTATATTATCCTAAAGTTTCATGCTTGAGAATTTGAGGAAGGTCTGGCGGCTCTGGGGCTCTTAGTCCAATACTATTGAGCTTGTTTAGTTCGTCAGTCTGTTTTGTTTGTTGTTTATGTTACTTTATACAGGGTGTAAACCTAATACGGGCGAACCTCTTAACGGTGGTGAGTATATATAGGACATAAAAAATGGAATTAGATAACTTTTACTTAAAATTGAAATATTTTTTTTATCCATACAAATTAATTCGGCCCGCAACGTAATGCAAACACACTCGCTTTAAACGCTCGTTGACAGTTGTCATTGATTGTCATTGCAACCACGTTTACAGTACATTGCTGCTGGGAAATTTTTCAAAAATTAATTATGGGCTGAAAATTAAGAGTAACTCAAAAACACCTCTTAATTAATGATAACAATATTGAAATATATGCCTGGTTTCATTTATCGCCCTTATTACGTTTACGCACTGTATAACAGGCTAAGTTGATATACTCTAGGAGCATTAAACATTGTACTCTATCCACAACATTAAAACATCATATTTGAAGAAGGGCCTCTGTTTTTTGTTGTCAGGTAGGTGACTCCACTGACTTGGCTATGTGGAAGCGCGACCAATAAACAGCATGGATAGTGGCTTTTACACACTTCATCAGTATCGGGTGGGTGCAGAATGATCTTAGACGGGTTGTACCTAATTTATTGGAACATTCGCGATTGGATGATTTAAGATTCAATCTAGAAATATGGACGGTCAACCAAATCTCGGCACTAAACAAAGATCGAAAGGTGCGAAATTCAAAATTTCTATGGGAATTACACTTTCGCCCATTACATTTTCAATATTTTTTAAGTGTTATGGCTCCTGATGATTCCGCCAAAGTCAAGGTTAGGAAGGCACGCGTTTCATGAAAACAATTGGTCGGTGAGTTCTACCGTTTTTTAAATTTGCCGGAATTTTAGTGCCAAGATTTGGTTGACCGTCTATATATTTGGATTTTTTTTGTGACAAAATTGATCTTACCTTGAAAGTATTTATCTGCGAGAGCAGTTGATATATCTTGCGTTGTATATCTTGTGATTCTTGCAATTTCTTCTGTATTCTACGATAATTCTTTTCATCTTCTTCTTTCTGCTCCTCTAGGTTGATAGCTTCAATTAATCTATGGTATGATGCCACGAGCTTATTCTTCTCCTGTTCTGCTTTTGGCAATGAAAAAGATATTAATGTGCTCGCATACAATTTTCGATAAGACTCTTCATCAAATTCATTATCATCTATATCCAGATCATCCCTGGCATAGATGTCATTGTCCACATCATTATTTTCATGTAAATGTTCTTTTGCGTTACTTTGAACTTGTTCTTCTGAACGTGGAATATCAATATTAACATTTTCTACGTTTCCAAACAGCCAATGTTTCAGTGCATCTTTGCATTTTTCTTTATAAAATGTTTGAACGATTTCACACTCTTCAGCGTAATTAACAACAGTATTGTAGTTTAATAAAATATCAGGAGATGTGCAAGCTTCATATAAATCTTCTAGCTTGCAAATATAATACTCGAGGTTTTCTCTTTCGATATAGCATGACCAGCGTCTGAAATTGCTTAGGTTATGTTTTTCCAAGACCTGACTTTTTGATCTTCCACCGATTCGAATAAGAGAGCCTGTAATAGGCAACAAAGCCTCTAAAAATTGATCCAATGCGTGATTTGTGTAGCATATGACAAGCATTGAACATCCATTATCAGAATGTGGTAAATTTTCTAGTAGAGCCTTAGCAACTTTGACTCCGAGGTAGGTTTTACCAGTGCCTGGTGGACCCTGGATCACGGCAAACTCATGGGTGAGGGCAAGTTTATACGCTTCAAATTGGGTTTTATTCAAGCCCAGCTCTGTCTCTAATGGCCATGTTTCATCCCGAAGGACTGCAAAATCTATTTCATCCTCTTTTAATATGTACCATCTATAAATAAACCATTCATCCTCGTCTTCATCTTCATCTGAATATGAATAACGGGATCGATAACCTCTGTCCCGTTCATTACGGTTCCTTTTTTGTATACTCCCTAAAGTCTTTCTCGGACGGTATTTATTATTTAAAGTGTAAACGGTGCGTTCAGTGAGGTAGGCTGGTTTTTCGGGCTCCTTCTGCAATTAAAAACGAATATACTTAAATATTTTTTGTGGTTAGTAATTTAATTACTGTTGGCCTAATAGACGATGATTTCTTGAAAATATTGACTATCCTTATTTACCTACTTCAATCAAAAGTTAAGTAGCTCAAAGAATGCACTTACCTGCACGTCTACTATGTATTTGCTCATTGCCAGGTGTTTAGGGAAGTTGGGATCCTGCAGCGCTTTTAGCACATGGCGGTACGGCTCGAAGTACACTTCGCATTCTATCATGGTGTACAAATCTCCATTGTATAAGTCGAAATCCATTGCGGAGTCAATAATACTGACATCTAGCTGTAATGAAAAAAACAGCAATCTCACTTGATCGGAGCTCAAAATCGGTGACTATTCGTATCGCGATATTGAAAATTAAGGTTTTCGTTGTAGCATATAGACAGTTGTACCGTTCTTGATAGAGTATAGTACGAGTAGGTACTAGATGAAACTTCGAGGTTTGTTGGCTATCGCCAATTTTCACAGAAAGGTTTGTTTCATTGTTGTTTTAATCCAATGTGTACAAATACAAAGTATTACAGATTACACGAGATACCTACTTACTTACGTGAAAGATTTACTACTGATGTTTTTGTATTACCAAAGACATACGTAACTCCGTATCAAAGAGGATCGAGTATTAAAGACGAGAGTTACTGTCAAAGTAAAATGTGTAATCACAGTGCATATACTGCCATCTCTCGACACCGTCCTAAAACTTTTGAACCTCAGTTTTGACAATTTGGCCCATATTCTGAGCTTGATATGTTTTAAAATGTCAAATATTAATATTAGCGCCATCTAGCCGAGCGTACCCCAAAGGTGTATCGCCATCTAGCTCACCGTACCTCTTTTTGTATTGTTTTGGGGCACGTTTTTTTCTTAGATTTTATCTGTCTATACGAAGTTATATAGGTCTTTGCTCCGTATAGACCGATAAGGTCTAAGAAGAAAACGTACCTCAAAGCCATAGAGAAAAAGGTACGGTGGCCAAGATGGCGTTACACCTTTGGGGAACGCTCGGCTAGATGGCGCTAATATAAATATTTGACATTTTAACACATATCAAGCTAAGAATATGGGCCAAATTGTCAAAACAGAGGTTCAAAAGTTTTAAGCTTGTGTCGCGAGATGGCAGTCTATGCACTGTGATTACTGATTACACATTTTACTTTGACAGTAATTCTCTATAATACTCGATCCTCTTTGGTATTACTTAGTGACTCAGTTAAAGGGGTAGGATACCATTCATTACACAATATCAGGTGCATGGGTATGAACAGAGCTACATTAACTGTCATGCAGATTAGAAGCAGATTGTTAGCAATATTGTAAATAAAAGTAATAGGTAAGGTACATACAATTCGTTTCCTCAAAAGTTCTACGTCACGTTGCAAAATAGTTCCGAATAGAAAGCTTTTGCAATTATTTTTTGTGAACAATACGAGAGATCCAAATATAAATCTTTTGCTTTCCTTCCAATTTGTCTGCGTGAACATCTTTTCAGTGTCCTTGCCCAGTAACACAAGAGACCCAAATTGTTTTTGTGTGAAAAATGGTCTTAAAAATTTCACATTGCGGTAGACTCTGAAAAACATAGTTATTTTGATGACGATACCAACATACGATTCATTGTCTCGCTTATTTGAGGAACTTTTAAATACCTTAGTAAAATTGGGCTTTATATAATTTTTATTTACATTTTATGGATAGTATTATTAGAAATAGGTACTTAATTAATGTTCTTACCGAATGTGGTCATATTTTCTTTTCTTTGGGTCTTCCATGTATTGATCTGTGGAAATATGAAGGAATTAAGACAATACAAATTGGAACTTATACAGAACTAAGGAAAGTATATTATGTTAAGGTACTTTTTCCGAACATTTAATGCAGCATTAAGTACCCAATTTTAATTATGAAACAAATCAAAAAGTACCTAATTGAAATAAAACGAGTTCTGTTTTTCAGATTTTCTACATATCAGTTTTTCACAAGTGGCTCCTAGGTACTTGTTCATTTCCTGTCCTGTGCAGGGCTCAATGTTGGGACCATACTATATATACGGTCGACCTACAAAATGATGGTATCACTACGGCCAATATTGCATTATCGCAAAATTTAATGCATCAAAATGCACTGGAGGATATAGGTAACAAAATGGATAGGTATACTCACCTAAATGAACAAAAATAAATGACATAATTTTTAAGAAAAAAAAACCGCCGCCTTTGGAGTTCTGGTGATGAAAGCTACTTGCGAATGTTGGATTATGTAGAAATGTGTAGGTAGTTTTTTAAACTGCTTTTAATGCTTTAATTATTTAATGGCAACAAAAATCAATATACGTATACCGTTAAGGTTTGAGGAGTTTCCTCAATTCCTCATGAATCCGATTATAAGAAATCGAAGCTTGTCAAAATTTGACTTGAAAAGTCAATATGTTTAACAAATATAACTAAATAAATGTTACTGTTCTGAACTTAAATGCATGCTGTTCTTATAAAAATACCAAAGTCACTATTAAGTGTGCCGTTCAGATTTGAGGAGTTCGGTTCTGACCATCATCTGCAGTTCCACTGCACCAAATGTCACTATTCTGGACGTAAGTGCATGCTGTTCTTATAAAAATACCAAAGTCACTATAAGCGTGCCGTTCAGATTTGAAAAGTTCCGTTCTGACCATCATCAGGAGTTCCACTGCACCAAATGTCACTGTTCTGGACGTAAGTGTATGCTGTTCTTATAAAAATACCAAAGTCACTATAAGCGTGCCGTTCATTTGAGGAGTTCCGTTCTGACCATCATCAGCAGTTCCACTGCACTAAATGTCACTGTTCCGTACGTAAATGCATGCTGTTCCTTTAAAAACACAAAAATCGCCATATGTATGCCTTTCAGATTTGAGGAGTTCCCTCGATTTCTCCAGGATCCCATCATCAGAACTGGGTTCTGAGAAAAATGGGACCAATCTGTATGCATTATATACATTCAAACAAAAAAAAATTTCAAAATCGGTCCAGTAACGACGTCTGCGTCAGATATCGAGGAACAAACATAAAAAAAAATACAGACGAATAGGGAACCACTTTCTTTTGAGAGATTTGAGGCGGCGGTTAAAAAGTACTTACCTACATTACATTTTACGCTGAGGAAAGGAAGGAGATTACATTTTATGCACTTTTTCAGGATAACTTCACTTTGCTCTGCGGCCTACAACTGCATTGCATGACAACACAGAAAAATTAAAATTAAGACGGCAGCACGCTCAGCTCGCGGCAGCTCAGCTCGCGGCCCACCGACCTCATGTAGAGACTTACGTATCCCCTCCTGAGCGGGCCGAAGCAGTCCTCGCGCAGCAGGCGGAACTGCACGTCCAGGTAGTGGTCCACGTCCGCGTACGCGCCCTCCACCACGTTGGCGCGCAGGAACGGCCGCCGCTGCAGCAGCTCCGCGCCCGACGGCAGCACGCTCAGCTCACGGCAGCTCAGCTCGCGGCCCACCGACCTCATGTAGAGACTTACGTATCCCCTCCCTGAGCGGGCCGAAGCAGTCCTCGCGCAGCAGGCGGAACTGCACGTCCAGGTAGTGGTCCACGTCCGCGTACGCGCCCTCCACCACGTTGGCGCGCAGGAACGGCCGCCGTTCCAGCAGCTCCGCACCCGACGGCAGCACGCTCAGCTCACGGCAGCTCAGCTCGCGGCCCACCGACCTCATGTAGAGACTTACGTATCCCCTCCCTGAGCGGGCCGAAGCAGTCCTCGCGCAGCAGGCGGAACTGCACGTCCAGGTAGTGGTCCACGTCCGCGTACGCGCCCTCCACCACGTTGGCGCGCAGGAACGGCCGCCGCTGCAGCAGCTCCGCACCCGACGGCAGCACGCTCAGCTCACGGCAGCTCAGCTCGCGGCCCACCGACCTCATGTAGAGACTTACGTATCCCCTCCCTGAGCGGGCCGAAGCAGTCCTCGCGCAGCAGGCGGAACTGCACGTCCAGGTAGTGGTCCACGTCCGCGTACGCGCCCTCCACCACGTTGGCGCGCAGGAACGGCCGCCGTTCCAGCAGCTCCGCACCCGACGGCAGCACGCTCAGCTCACGAAAGCTCTCGAGAGGTTCTATTGTAGCAGTAGTATCCTTTTTTCTCTGAATTTGTGACTGTAAAAGGAATTTAATTATCTTAATACGTACCTAAGTGCCTACATCTTCAATGTTTTAAATTGTGCTTTTGGTTTTACGTTCTATCAATTTTATTTTTATTAACATGTGCAATAAAAAGTAGGTAAACTAAATGGAGGTACCTGCTTTTTGATTCGGTCCCGTATATTAGTTATTCTAGCCGCATATTCTTCGGGTAGTTCAAAGTCATGCTTTTCTTTTAAGCCCTCCAGGCAACTCTTGCTAGTGGCCTCAATCAGCGCTCCACATTTTCTGACCGCAGTCGCCGGCGACACATTTATGACACACTCACAAAAGGTCATAAAGTTGCTCCAAAATTCCTTTTCCTTCATCCAGTAATGCTTGTTAAACAGTTTGTCTCTACGGCTCTCTATGTAAGGCAGTTGCATTAAATACAATTGTAAATTATCAATGAATTTAGAGTTACATATTTCCAAAAGCAGCAGTTTTTTTGATTCTTCGAACGAAGACTTCCATACGTTTGTTACGAGTTCAAAGACTAGGGCGAATACATCTCGATTGCGATAATCTGGGGGCGAATCGATAAGTTTCTTGAAGCCTTCCTTTTGGCGGTTTATCTTCTCTATTATAATAACACTTTCAGAACGGGATATCTCTTCCAAAGTGTTGCAAGACATGTCCCGAACATAGGTGCTTTGCTGGCGTTTTCTTTGAGGATGTTCATGCTCATTACTATTTAGGCTTTGGTTAGAGAGACAAACTAAACTAGATTTATTTGGATACTTGCTTTCTTTAGCGAATGGTTCTTTTATCTTCTTTTCCTTGGTTTGCTGAAGTAAAAATTGCTCAAATGTTGGCACAGTAGGGACAGATGCATGTGTTGTTTCGAGTCCAGCTGCAAAGTTATGTTATGAATGTTATATTAATTGACACATTTTTTTTTAGTTTATGCTTGTTGTAAAATCAGCTACGGAATTGGTTCATGTTTGCAGTTGCACTAGGTACTACAAGGTCTACATCTCTACAAGGTACCTACAAGGCACAGATAAAGTATTGTCATTAAATATTTTCCAAAAATATTATGAATAAAACACTGTACAGATGTAGTGCGAAAAGGGCTTCCTTCATAGTCTTCATACTTCTCAATATCAGTACATCTTGTACTGAGACTGACTGAAATAACATGACACATTCGTACGTTTCCGTAACAATACGAAGACAAATATTTTCGTACTACATCTGTATTTGATTTATCGGATATCTATTATGACTATACAAGCAAATGATAAATTGTTACACTAAATATTATTCATAGGTATTTTGTTTTCAAAAAGGTTAAAATGATAATTCAATTCAAATTTACCTTCATTCTGTTTTTGTTGTCTAGCGCGCATGGGTGGGGGCCTATAAAATTTGCTAGGACCTGAGCTGCTGGACCCAGAGGTTGGAACCGTGGCTTGGACTCCAGATCCTGAATTGGGGTCTTTATTTTCAGACTCAGCATTATTCTTATTAGCTCCAGGAGTTTTAATCGCAAGATCTTCGGTAGTTACATTAGGCTTTATGTTGCAGGTGCTATTAGAGTTAACAGCTGTTCGCCAGTTGTGTATTAGTTTTTCGCCACCTGTTCGCCAGTTGGTTCCAGGGCAGGGAGCCGCGAGATCTTTAGTACTTTCAGCAAGCATACTAGTATCTGCTTGTACACCTGCGATCCCATCGGTATCTTCATTTGGGCTACTGCTGACAGTTTCCGGGCCTGTAGTTGACAGTACCTCGTTATCTTCACATGTATTACTGCTGATGTCTTTATGGCTTGTAGCCACGATTCCATCGCAACATTTATTAGGGTTATCGCTGATGGTTTCCGATCGTATAACCGATAATCCTTCGTTAGCTTCATTTGTACTACAATTCTTGGTTTCAAAGTTTTCAGCTGCGAGGCCTTCGCTGTCTTCGGTTGGGCTACTGATGTTGATTTCAGGAGCAGCTGCAGCTGGCTGGTCTCTGATAACTTCATTTGCATTATTGTTGTCGGTATCATGTCTTACAACAGCGTTATCTTCGCTGCTTGCATTAGGGTTCAGGTGTCCCGATTTTGGACTTGCACCTCTTAGTTCTTGGATCTCTTCACTTGTGCCTCCGAGTTCAAAGCATGCACCAGCGAGAGCATCGCTACTTCCGGTTTTAGAACTTGTAACAGGCAGTACTTCACTATTTTTATTTTTAGCACTGCCGCTCATTTCGAGACGTCCTTCACTATATTTCTTACAAATCGCTTCAGGAGTCGCAGTCACAGCTGCGACCTTTTCGCTACCATCATTTAGGCTACAGCTGTTGGTTTCAGATCTTGTATCTGTCAGTCCTTCGCTAACACCAGTTGTGCTGCTTCTTCTAGTTTCAAGATTTACAGCTGCAATGCCTTCACTACCTTCATTTGGTCTAATACTGATGTTGCGAGGGTTTTCAGCAGCAAGTTCTTCACTGCGATCATTTAGCGTAATACCTTTAGCTTCTTGCCCTGGCGGACCTGTAAAGTTGATCAAATAAATATAGTTTGGGTGCTGCTATAGATATTAAAATTATTTAAATAGAGCGAACAATTGGCAACAGGAGATAGAGGCTGCATATCCTTGATATCTCTGTCTGATTTTTGTAATTGTGTAGGAGACACATATTACCAGAGGATCTATCATGTAGTTGCAGTTACATATACATACATGTATATTAATTGCAAAGAAATTGAAACAAAGTACACTGGCGATAAATTCAATCAGACAGGTATATTTGACCAATTCCCGTTAAGTTCCATTAGGTTTCCCAAAATGTCCCAGGTTGATTGTATGAAACTTTTCTTTTTTGTTACCGAAAATGCATAGAAATCTGGTAACAAAAAAGGAAGCTTTCATACAAACTACATAGGACATTTTGGGAAACCTAGTGGATCTTGCTCAGCATCATGGACTCTATCAGCCTACCAATTTTTATCAAAATCGGAGACGTGATCCAAATGTACAAACATAACGGGAATTCCTCATTTAAGTATCTTACTCTTTATTTTCAACCCACAATTAATTGTTGAAAAAGTTCTCAGAATAACATACAACAACAACAACAACATACAATCACGCCTGTATCCCCAAAAAGGGGTAGGCAGAACACATGAAACTACTAAAGCTTCAGTGCCACTCTTGGCAAATAAGGGGTTGAAAGAAAACGAAACTGTGACATTGCAGTGACAGGTTCTCAGAATAAATGTACAGTAAACATTATTGTGATGTTAGTTAAATGACGTTTCCTTCCTGCTATTATGAGCTTGTAAACGACCCTTATAATAATTGTTTTGTATGAAAAAAAAAATATTTTATCTAAGTACGTTTCTTATGTCCTAAACTGGTGGTATGTACAGTGTGTAAACATATTTATTAATAGTAATGTAACGCCATGTCTGCTGAGTTGCAAAGCGGCCCATTGTTTATCGAAGGTACCTCTATACTCAGGGCACAAAGGAACGATTGTTATGGTGAGGTTCTGAGTATAGAGGTACCTACGATAAACAATGGGCCAGTTATAAAACATTTGATAGTTAATGTAGTTATAATAATATTATAATAATGTTATAATAATATTAATAAATAAATAAAATAAAAAAGCCTTTTATTTCGAGTCCAAGTTAAGCCAGGGGCGGCTCACTCCGCGATTCTATCGCCGCGCTACAAGTACATGCCGGCGGCCGCGAGTTCGCGGCCTAATCAGGGGTGGCGCGCGTGCTCACGGAACGCACGTTCGCACTTTGTAATGTTGCTTTACGTCCGAGTTTTTTTAAGGTTCATATGCGATGTCCGCATGTGGAATGGCTAATAATACTTAGTTAAATAGATATCATGAATAATAAATACCATAGGACATTTTTAAACAGGTCTACTACTGATTAACTCCCCCAAAAAGATTCAATAAGGCTTGTGATGTTGGAACTCAAACAAAAATATATAAATACTATATATATACCTAGAAAGTAACCAAGACTTGAATATAATAGGATAACATTTTATCTGAGTATTAATGCGTTTTAGTCCATAGGCAACCCTATCGCCGGGCGCCGCGCACGTGCGGCTCATTTCTTTGTAAGAGTTTTGTAGGCATTTAAAAAGGCGGCATGTCGTAAACATCAAAGCAGTGGGCCTTCTGTACTTGTACTATTATATATTCTGTGGTTAAGCTATTCTATTACATATCATCGAATGTCGTCACAATTTATAGTTATATTCTAATTACCTAATTATGTCAATGTTAATTTAATTTAATTTATAATTTAATCTTAATTTAATATTTAATAAAATTGTGATATAAAATTGTGGTATTTATTTATGGCGGACAAGAACCCCTCATCGGGTGAAGGCCTCCTCCAAGGACTTCCATCGATCCCTGTCTGTAGCTACATAGTTCCAGTTTTCTCCAGCTATTTTATTTATGTCATCAGTCCAACGGCTATTCGGCTTGCCGGCGCGTCTTTTTCCTGCAGGTCCCCTCCACGTGGTAGCTCTCAGAGTCCAGCGCGAGTCAGACAGCCTGGCAACATGCCCTGACCATCTCCATTTTTAGGGTTCCGTAGTCAACTAGGAACCCTTATAGTTTCGCCATGTCTGTCTGTCCGTCCGTCCGTCCGTCCGTCCGTCCGCGGATAATCTCAGTAACCGTTAGCACTAGAAAGCTGAAATTTGGTACCAATATGTATATCAATCACGCCAACAAAGTGCGAAAACAAAAAGTGGAAAAAAATGTTTTATTAGGGTACCCCCCCTACATGTAAAGTGGGGGCTGATATTTTTTTCATTCCAACCCCAACGTGTGATATATTGTTGGATAGGTATTTAAAAATGAATAAGGGTTTGCTAAGATTGTTTTTTGATAATATTAATATTTTAGGAAATAATCGCTCCTAAAGGAAAAAAAGTGCGTCCCCCCCCCCTCTAACTTTTGAACCATATGTTTAAAAAATATGAAAAAAATCACAAAAGTAGAACTTTATAAGGACTTCCTAGAAAAATTATTTTGAACTTGATAGGTTCAGTAGTTTTTGAGAAAAAACGGAAAACTACGGAACCCTACACTGAGCGTGGCCCGACACGCTCTTGGCCAATTTTTGTGTTTGGGCGTGCTTGAGTGCGTCTATTAATTTTGTTACAGCTCTTATGTTTATGTGAGGTATTCTCTGCACTTTTTTAATATTTAGCAAGCCTCTCTCCATGGCTAGAGAGCCTAGCTAGAGGGCATGTGGTTATTTTTGACTTAACTTTTGCAGTAAACACCCAGGTTTGGCTTGCATAGGTCAGCGAAGGCAGGATACACATATCCATGACTTTTTTCTTAATTTTCATATTCATATTGCTTTTCAGGATTTCTTTCAGGCTCCAGAATTTATTCCAGCTTATTTTTACTCTTCGGTTTACTTCTTCTTCGTTACGTTGGCTGTTAAACGATATATTATGTGTTCATAAAAACTCCTACCGTTATTTTATACCTACCAATTTATAACACTTAACCACTCAAAACACTGTTTTGAAAACAGAATAAGGGTACATTCAGCCACTTCATAAGTGGCTCGAATTTTTTAACCATCCGGCGTAGCCGAATGGCAATCGTCGACGCCAAACGCCGACAGAAATGTAGTCTGGCTCTGTCGCGCCAATACGCAAGAGCAATAGAGATAGCTAATACGACACAGATATTATCGTGAGCGTTTGTGCATTTCGGCTACGCACACAGCGTGGGAAGCGTTTAATACCATGCATGACGCATGATAACTTGGCAAGTAATGTAACTAATGATCTACACTCTACTCTACAGGTAGGTGTAGGTTAGGTATGTAAGTATTAGCAAAGACATATATAACTCCGTATAGCAGTGGCGGATTTGCAGTCCTAGCCGCTCTAGGCCCCAGGCCATGTGCCGCCCCTTTCTCAACACCCATAATTATAAACTAGATGCGTAGTTACGTACACGTTGCGTTGCGATTTGCGAATGTCGTTACCAAATTGGCGTACCAAACCAAGTCATCGCGTAATAGATAACAATAGGTAGGTACCATCCTATATATTTAACTAAAACGACTTAACTTTTATATGTCGGAGCCGGTAGCTCTACGACATCAAGGGGCAGGCACCAGCTCCATGGTGGGCGGAAACGGTGGGCATATCACGCACACAAGTCCAACAAATGTTTATGCAACTGGTAACGAATATTACTAATATCAAAACAAACACAATCACTTAAGTTCCAAAACACAAAAAAATCACACCAACTCAAAGCTACTAAGTTATCAGAACCGGAAACGAATCCGTGGGTCAAGTGGTACACTACTAGTTACTTAAAGCGCACACGTAATCTCACGGCACGGTTATGGGATAGCGCGCGGTCGCGTGTCTCTATTCATCCATGTCCCAAATCTTAATGCCCTCTCGGCACCTTAAGGAATGCTTACAACAAATATTTTAATTAATTTCATTACGTACCACATCGGACCCACGGCTACGTTCGGCGGTGTTTACAATATCCGCCCCGTCTCAAAGTACAAAGACATCACTGTTACAATTCCGCTAATGCTGTTAACGTAAACATTGGACCAGGAATGTGGGCCGCCTCCACGGGCCTCAGACACTATAAGGTTACAGGTGCCTTGCGCCGACATATTATATGTACGATGTACGAATTAAATATTTATACCTTGATACGCAAAAATGGATACGATACTTACGCGAGCCTATATAATATTAAGATACTTTGCATTCGAGTTCTTTGTTGTTAATCTTGTTATCCTCAGTGATTTTTTTTTGCCACGATTTGCCGCCCTTGTAATCTGGCCGCCCTAGGCCCGGGCCTACTGGGCAAATCCGCCACCGCCGTATAGACAGATAAAGTCTAAGAAAAAACTGGCCAAGAGCGTGTCGGGCCACGCTCAGTGTAGGGTTCCGTAGTTTTTCGTATTTTTCTCAAAAACTACTGAACCTATCAAGTTCAAAACAATTTTCCTAGAAAGTCTTTATAAAGTTCTACTTTTGTGATTTTTTTCATATTTTTTAAACATATGGTTCAAAAGTTAGAGGGGGGGGGGGGGGGGGGACGCACTTTTTTTCCTTTAGGTGCGATTATTTCCGAAAATATTAACATTGTCAAAAAACGATCTTAGTAAACCCTTATTCATTTTTAAACACCTATCCAACAATATATCACACGTTGGGGTTAGAATGAAAAAAAAATCAGCCCCCACTTTACATGTAGGGGGGTACCCTAATAAAACATTTTTTTCCATTTTTTATTTTTGCACTTTGTTGGCGTGATTGATATACATATTGGTACCAAATTTCAGCTTTCTAGTGCTTACGGTTACTGAGATTATCCGCGGACGGACGGACGGACGGACGGACGGACGGACGGACGGACGGACGGACAGACAGACATGGCGAAACTATAAGGGTTCCTAGTTGACTACGGAACCCTAAAAACCGGCCAAGAGCGTGTCGGGCCACGCTCAGTGTAGGGTTCCGTAGTTTTCCTTATTTTTCTCAAAAACTACTAAGCCTATCAAGTTCAAAACAATTTTCCTAGAAAGTCTTTATAAAGTTCTACTATTGTGATTTTTTTCATATTTTTTAAATATATGGTTGAAAAGTTAGAGGGGGGGGACGCACTTTTTTTCCTTTAGGAGCGATTATTTCCGAAAATATGAATATTATCAAAAAACGATCTTTGTAAACCCTTATTCATTTTTAAATACCTATCCAACAATATATCACACGTTGGGGTTGAAATGAAAAAAAATATCAGCCCCCACTTTACATGTAGGGGGGGTACCCTAATAAAACATTTTTTTCCATTTTTTATTTTTGCACTTTGTTGGCGTGATTGATATACATATTGGTACCAAATTTCAGCTTTCTAGTGCTAACGGTTACTGAGATTATCCCCGGACGGACGGACGGACGGACGGACGGACGGACAGACAGACATGGCGAAACTATAAGGGTTCCTAGTTGACTACGGAACCCTAAAAACGTACCTCAGTACCATACAGAAAAAGGTACGGTGGCCTAGGTGCATGGCTGAGCGTACTCCAAAGATGTAATCTTTGGGATACGCTCAGCTAGATGGCGCTAATATTAATATTTGACATTTTAAAACATATCAAGCTAAGAATATGGGCCAAATTGTCAAAACTGAGGTTCAAAAGTTTTAAGCCTTTGTCGATAGATGGCAGTCTATGGACTGTGATTACACATTTTACTTTGACAGTAACTCTCTATAATACTCGATCCTCTTTGGTATTAGCTGTGGTATTAGTCATATTGCTATCGTGATCTATAGGTATTCATTATGTGCAATAATAATCGTTTAAGAACAATAAACTGCATTAAATCAGGATTACAAGAAAAGCTTTGTACCTACGCGGGCTGCGTGGCACGCTGTCTAAGGTTTCGCACTCCGTCCGATCGGAATCCGATCCGAAACCGTAAAAATAAGATCCGTAGTAGCCATAGAATATGTATATGGTAATTTACGCACTAGATCCGAAGAATAACGGAAAGAAATCAGATGACGGAGATCGGATCGGACGTAGTGTGAAATCGCTCTAATGGTAGGTATAATAAGATCTTACTTTTAATTCAGGTAAAAGTTGCATAAGTAAATACTTAGAAGTAGATATATAAGATGTAGCGACTGTAACCTTGTTGGCTAGACCCAAAGACATATATAACTCCGTATAGACAGATAAAGTCTAAGAAAAAAACGTACCTCAGTACCATACAGGAAAAGGTACGGTGGCCTAGATGGCATTACACCTTTGGGGTACGCTCAGCTAGATGGCGCTAATATTAATATTTGACATTTTAACACATATCAAGCTAAGAATATGGTCCCAATTGTCAAAACTGAGGTTCAAAAGTTTTAAGCCTGTGTCAAGAGATATCAGTCTATGCACTGTGATTACACATTTTACTTCGACAGTAACTCTCTTTAATACTCGATCCTCTTTGCTAGACCGGCAAGTCTAGATTATTAATTAAGCGGAAATCATCCATAAATAATCTAGACTTGCCGGACGAACTCGCGTATGTTACGAAACTTTCAGAACATAACTATTCATAAACATAATTATACAGTGTGTAAATCTTAATGGTGGTAAGTAAAGCACATAAGAAATGTAATTTGACAACTTTAACTTAGAATTGTCAACGTTTCAAAATTTTCAATGTCCCTAAATAGAAAACCATTTCGAAATATACGCCTGTAAATCACAAAAAAAAAAAATTTTTTTTAATTAAGAGGAAATCCTCTTAATTAATAATCTAGACTTGCCGGTCTAGCCAACAATGTGACCTTGTCGCTATCTCTTCGAAAACGAAACGCTTTCTCTCTATCACTCGTCCATATTAGTGGGACAGTGATAGTGTGACGATATAACAGCCATTTAGAGGTAGTGCATTTAGTTTGGTTTAGTTTATTTATTTCATAATGGTAAATTACACTATAAATTATTCTACGTTAACCTATAAGAATTTACATTATGATGGCAATTATGTACAGTGCATACAAAACTTTATCTACATTCGGGATATACCAAAAGGCGGAAATACTATTCCTACAACTTCATATTCTTTAAAATTACCTGATCCGCCATGGTCTTCGTCCATGGTGATGAGTTTTCACCGCGAAAGCCCCTTTTGGGCGAGGCCGGCGAGGGGTTACCCGGTACCGGTGAATGTATCTGTAATAATGTAGTTATTTTAAACGAAAATCTCATTTAAGTATTTCATCACAGCTATTTGTAACGAATTAGATACTATTTAATATTAATTAAATACAAATTGTATATAATTTTACGTATTTAGGCCACAGGCGGTCAAACATTAGTCTTGACGCGCAATAGAAGGTACCTAAAGTACAGAACGATTGACTAAGTCGCAGATAAATTAACTGTAAGAGAACCATAACTCAGAGCTAGGTACAAATAATATACCTAAGTTTACAAGCATTGCAATAAGTACACCTAGTTTTGTTGCCGGTTTTAGTTTTTTTATCGCATTTTCTGTTTTATAATGTCATCATTAAATATCTAATAAAAAAACTCACCAAAACAGTAACTGATGATATTGAAGTCTCTGAAAATGTCAATGCGCACCAGCTCTGTACGAAACATCAAACTGAAGAATGAAATGAAATGAAGACTCAACGATTGTTTTTGTTTATATTTTACTAGAACAGTTTTAGTCCCCATCTGATTGGTTCAAAGTTATCCGAAGTATTTCACGGGATTGCTGATTGGCTGGTTGACTCTATGGTCCGGTATTCCCCGAGGCTTGAACATTATAGACACCTATGTTGCCAGAAACAAAAAGTATGTTTTGGATACTTGCAATTTTAGCACCTTATTAAAAAAATGTCTTATTTCTTCAGAAAGTATTGCTTTCCATTACTTTTTATGTGGTTGTCGAGATCGAGATTGTTTTTATAATTTAATATCTTAATATTGTTGCGATATGGATAGCAAAAAATAAATCCAATAAAATTGTAACGTGATTCAATGCTCAATGATTGTAACGCTAACGAAATAATATTTACACATTACCTATGTGTAAGCGCCATATTGACAATCAAAATGCCATTTTAAATTCATTAATATATAGGGTTAATCTGATAAAATAAGTTGGGTTACGTTCCATTTGAAAAATCGGCAAAATGGCGTGCAGAGCGAAATTAACCCACGTGACAATTGTACGCGCGCATTTCATTCGATGTGTATTAACAGCAAACTCATTTATGATTTATGATCGAGGTAGGTTAGGTTCGTTAGGTATCTTCAAATGGCCGAAGGCCAAACTGCACAGAATAGGAGCGGGGCTCCGTCGAAACCGCTTTAAGTTAAGATAAAATGGAAAAAATATTGTTGTTATTATGATTATGAGCATTTTTCGTTCTAGACCGTTTGCGATGTAGAATATTATAGCTAGTAATTTTGCGTTCTAGACCATTCAGTTTAATCTCTGTGTCGAGACCGATAGCAGAAGACTGTGACTACAAAGTTTACAGAGATAATCTTATATATCCATTATCTTTAATAATAGGTACACGGGTAAAATAAAACAAAGCTTTTAATAATTATTAGAATTCATTATTGTATTACAAACCAAGTACTGTATACACACAAGACTTCTTTTGAAGTAGGATACATTTTTGAGCGTAAAAATCCATTGTCTACTTTTAGCCGTATATATTTAGTCAACCCTTCAACCGCCAAAGACGTTCACTGATGTTCGCGATAACAGCGTTACATAGGCGTGGCGTTCAAAGGGTTAAAGGTATTTAAAATAAGTAGGTATATAAATCAAAAGAGACTAAGTATGTACTCTTATCTATTGATGATTGTCATTCCCATCAGATCAGATCTTATATTAATGAACAATTACTTACTAACTTAGTATACATTTGAGCATCATTTGAGTACCTACAGATGTTACTAAATGTCAATCAAAACTTACAAATCTTATAATTTAAATGGTCACCTCCTCCTTCTTTTGGGGTAAAGAAGTCGGTTAAAAAATAACATGCAACAGCAGTACAAAATACAGTATATTAAACACTAAGTCTAAGCTGCAGTAGTCTTTCGAACGGCATAGAGAATACGAAACTTGCCTGTATTCAAGTAGGTACTAAAATAAAATATTTTGCACTAAATAAAGGATCAGATAATAGGCTACTTTCCTTCTAGTCAGCTCTGCATCTAAGATGCAGCATCTTTAACTATGAAAACTAATTTGAACGATTTGCTAATATAGAATTAATATGAAATCGAGTCGAGTGACGTCACGGTCAACTTATTTATTTTCTATCAGACTTATTAAATATAAATTGAGTTCAGATATAAATACAACTCCGTAAAGATAGATAAAGTCTAAGAAAAAACGTACTTCGAAACCATCAAGAGTAATGTACGGTTGTCCAGATGGCACTACACATTTAATTGATTCTCAGCTAGATGGCGCTAATATTATTATTTGGCAACTTTAAATCAAATGAAGAATATGGACCAAATTGTCAAAATTGAGGTTCAAAAGTTTTAAGCCTGTAACGACAGATGGCAGTCTCACTGTGACTTAATCTTTTGTAAATATGTAGTCAACCAATTGGAACCCTAGGCCACTCCACAACCATGTCAAAATGACAAACAGTAAGAGATTTCTTACAACCTGATTTATAACGTCACTATGACATAGTTCTACAGTGGCCTAAGGTTCCAATCGGTTGACTGTATATGACGTGTAAAAGTGCCCCTGTGGCCTATTTGCTAAATAAATCATTTTGATTTTTGACTACTCATTTTACTTTCGACAACAATTCTATATAAATACTCGATCCTCTTTGTCAGGTTTAGAAATAATTTGTTCCTCGGTTGGTATTATTATAATGTGAGTCACGTGTAACCGGCATCATAGATTAAATATAAGATCATACCATCCCATACATTAAAATGCGACCGCCTAAGTCGCGCATACACTACACCGCACATAGATGGCGCCACAAAAAAAATGCCTTGTTGTCATCCATTAGCGTTTTGTTATTAGCGTTAAGTCATTAAGTGTCACTTTCGAGCCATAAATCTATGTCAAAAGTGACACTTAAAGCCATCTACAAGTATAATCGAAAGTTGGAAGACATTTTTTTGTGGCGTCATCTATGTGCGGTGTAGTGTATGTGCGACTTAGGCGGTCGCATTTAATGTATGGGATGGTATGATCTTCTTATACAGCATGTATTTGAACGAAAAGCCAACACAAACCCGTTAACGTTTAGATCATACTGAGCGACTTTTAATATGGGACCAAACCCGAATTCCCAAAAAAAAATTGGCCGTTTCTTATATTTTGGTCGTGTGAACGCGAATTTTTCTACGGGAGCTACAATATTTTTTTCGCGAGGTCAGTCTCGGTCCCATAGCAGAAATCACTCAGTACGGTCTAAACGTTAACGGGATTAAGTGTTGGCTTTTCGTTCAGATACATGGTGTATTTAATCTATATTCTGTCAAACAAGTCTGTCAGTAAATAAGAACTAAGAAAACTGTAGGTATTCTTTTCTCTAGCACCCTAAAGAAAAGGATGCATATAGATTTATTTGTTCTTATTTATTGACCATGCGCGGATCCAGGGGTCCGGGGTCAGGGGGGGTCCTAGGTATGGCCATACAAATAGACCACGTGACCCCCCCTCCGGGGCCTGGGCCATTACCACGTGACCCCCTGGGCACGAAGCTGGATCCGCGCTTGTCACTGACAGACTTGGTTGGCAGAGTATATGCCGGCACGTGAGATCGGTCGTTTATCTGGGCCAGACGACGCCCTCGATCCAGTCGAGGTAGTAGTCTAGAGCCAATTTGGCCACAAGTCGTCTCCTTCACGATTTTCGTCGACATCTCTTCTAAATACCTAAAACAGGTATGGATATGTTCCTCGTTCTCTCCAGATTACGAATTGACCTGTTTTAGTTTAAGGAGGGGGGACGGGTCGAAAAAAGGGGGGAAAGATGGCGACCGACCATCATAGATATTTATTTACATCTCGAGTCCTATGGCACCAATCTGTTCGTGCGATGTGTCATTTGAAAGCTTATTAAACCTACTTTAATTGTTTTCAAATAACTATGCTCATAAAAGTAACCGTTTAGGAAATATTTGAAAATATGTGTTTTTTTATCGCGCATGAATTGCACAAGTACTAGTAAAAAATGCGTCTAACTCAATAAACAATAACTTTACCGCAATTGATGTTATTATAAAATTTTTGCGTCTATTCATGTTCTTTCTGAAAATATAAGTTTCATTGGTATATGATAATATATAACCATATAATTAAGAATTTTGTTTGGCAGGGGTTATCCCCCAGGTCGCTTAAACGGGCGCTGACCGTAGTAAAGTATTCAATATTTTTGAGGTCTTATTTTACGGATCCATATGTGAGAGGTATCGTTTGAAAGATAATTAAACCTACTATAATTGTTTACACATAACTATAGTATTAAAGGTAGCTGTTTACATAATATTTGAAAATATGTGTTTTTTATCGAGCATGAATCGCACAAGTACTGGTAAAAAATGCTTCTAAGTCAATAAACAATAACGTTACCGCAATTGATGTTATTATAAAATTTACGCGACTATTCATGAGCTTTCTAAAAATATAAGTTTTATTGGTAACTGATAATTTAACCATTAAATTACGAATTTTGTTTCGTAGTGGTCACTCCGCCGGTCGCATAAAAATGAGCGCTGACCGTAGTAAAGTATTCAATATTTTTAAGTTCTTATTTTACGGATCCATATGTAAGAGGTATCATTTGAAAGCAAATTAAACCTACTATAATTATTTTTGAATAACTATAGTTATAAAGGTAGCTGTTTACAAAATATTTGAAAACATGAGTTTTTTTTTCGAGCACGAGTTGCACATATACAGATAAAAAATGCTTCTAACTTAATAAACAATAACTTTACCGCAATTAATGTTATTATAAAATTTACGCGAAATTTCATGCGCTTTCTAAAAATATAAGTTTTATTGGTGTATGATAATATATGACCAAGTAATTACGAATTTGGTTTAGCAGGTGTCACTGCGCCCTGTCACGATATTGGGTGCTGACTGACGTCGCCAAATTTTCTACGTTACTCAGATCCTATTTTACTGATAAATTTGTGAGAGGTATCATTTGAAAGCATATTATGCGTACTATCTTTATTTCTAATATTTCAAGTCGAAACTGTAGAAGCAAGGACGATTATAAAGGACCAGCAGAGTCCATACTAAATACCGTACCCCGTTGGCAGCCGTAAATCTATGTCGCTAGATGTCACTAAGAGTGTCATTTGAATAAAAATGTTGTTTTTTTTTTAAATACGCACGCGGTAGTTCAACGGCATTACAAGTGATGCACTGAAAAGTATATAGATGACGCTAGGGGCCCGTGTCATGTTTCAGTCCCTGTTTACAACGCAAGCCATCGTTCTTATTTTGAATTATGACAATCATGCAAAAGAGTACCATATTGTCAAATTTTCTATCTCTTTCATTTTGAGCGTGACGTCAATGATTAGTAATATTACTTTCAATATATTTAAAATTTAGATTTTAATGAGGCCATTTCGAACGGTGTTTATGATAGATATCATGTTGACAATCAATCTCCTGACCGTCTCGCTCACACCAATATATTCCCCTATATTTGAACGAGTGCGACCGAAACAGTGAGTATTATTGAAGATTTTTGAATGTCTAAATCTTATTGGTGGTTGTCGAAAACCCGCTTTTTCCATAAAGTGTTGGCGCGACGTCAAGTGGGTGATAGGCGTACGAGCAAGTACGCGTTGGATGGTCGACTACTATGCGCGGCGGTTTTTACGCGTACTTAGTGCGTTTTCACATTATCCGATCCGATATCGGATGTCGGACCGATATCCCATACATTACAGGCACCATCTTGGATGCTTTCTATAGAAATCCTTCCGACATCCGATATCGGATCGGATAATGTGAAAACGACCTTACACAATCGAAAAAGGTCGTCGAGGCCGTCGAGCCTTAAGTACGCATACTTGCTCGTATCGTACGTCTATCACCCACTTCAGACTACGTTTCGATCGGCGTTTAGCGTCAATGATTATCAGCTCGGCTTCATGGATTTACGAACCTTAGCTCGGACCATCGAATATGAACTTCTTTATACACAAGGGTATAAAGAAGTTTATAACCAGGTGCTCCATGACACCATTGCACCAATCTGTCGCCAGCATCGCTACACTTCAACGGCCCACACAGTCACACAACATCCATACTAATATTATAAATGGGAAAGTGTGTGTGACTGTTTGTTTGTCCATCTTTCACGGTAAAACGGAGCGACGTATTGACGTTGAAGGGATGGAAAGTGACATAGGCTACCTTTTGTCTCTTTTTATATCCCCCCACTTCCTTAGAATGGAGGATGGAAGTTTGTGGAGAGATGTTCGTATTTAATGCGAGCGAAGCCACGGGCAAAGGCTAGTTAACTATAATAATAGAGAAATCGCAGTAAGGAACTTTATGTAGATTTCATTACTTTTTAGAGATAAACAAGCAGCTCCATCGAGACGGCTATTTTTTACAGAATGTTTTTGGTGGGATATACATAGGCATAGGTATATAACACTAACAAGGTATCTATTGTCTTAGTCCGTTTTCACATTATCCGATCCGATATCGGATGTCGGAAGGATTTAAATGGAAAAAATCCAAGATAGCGCCTGTAATGTATGGGGTATCAGTCCTACATCCGATATCGGATCGGATAATGTGAAAACGCATTTAGTCTCATTAATTATTACTTATGTCAAAGTTTCACTAATTATTTCTTTTTATTCATTTATTATCTCAGTTTAGGTTTTATCACAGGGTGCCTTATTGTTAAATAAACTTAAAGCTCCGGCTGTACAAAATTAAGGACACAAGTGATAATAATAGAAAAAAAATACTAAAACTGAAAATAATAAAAACCGGTGTCGAAATAAGCTTGCTAGGGGAAGTATATGGTGGAGATAAATAATTTAAGATTTTGTATATTTTATAACATTTATTTATAAAGAAAATTCTTGCCAAAATGTGTTTGTTCAGTTGGTTCTTAATTTAGTTACTTACTGCGCTAACCGTGTGAAAACTGACCTATAATTCTCTTGTTCGTCACCAATGAAATGTACAGAGCTCAGCGGGAAGCTAGGTCGCTTAAAAGGGTTCTAAGTAAATTTTCACACAAGTTATCTTAATTTTTAACTAGAAATTATACTATTAAAATACCTAGGTACCAGTTCTCAAAAATATTTGCTTGCTCTAAATTACTGCTTCTATGAATTTAATCTAACTAAATTTCAGCTGACGCAGTTGCCCTGACCATTAGAAGGATAAATTTGACCGACCTCTAAGAAGGTGAACCTTCGGGAAAGCTGTGGAAGGTGGCACGGGACCTCCCGGGGAATGTTGGCTGCACTGCGGAGACTTTTCAACCCGGAACGCGTGCCACGTGGACACCGAGACAAATGCGGCAGAGGCAGGCCGTCTTCCAGCAAACAGGACTCAGAACTTGCGCCGGTCACAAGGATTTCCAGAGTTAATAATATATATATCTATAAATATAATCCCGGCTCCTGAAAGCGACATAAAAATACATTAGTCTAATGCTCTCAAGACCAGCATGACAAAATAGAAGACAATCTAATAAATTAGCTCACCGCTAAAGGTCAAAGAAATTTCCTAGCGGAGCGCTCCCAATCCCACAGCAGAAGACAGATCATCCCTGTGAATAACCAAGCACATGGATGGTTAGGAACAAACCCACAACGTTTCACGCCATTATGGAGTTGATCAGAACAATTCAGATACTTACTCAATCCGAGGATTATTGCAGGCCTTCTGCTTCCACCGTTTTGACCACCATGCGGTATGGTCTTGTGGAGAAAGTGCGTGTGCACCCAAAAGGGTCAAAAAAGGAAATGGACCACCCAAGATCATTAACCTATTTGCATATGGAGCAATCAAGGACATAGGGTGACAAACCCAGGAAGACATAATATATCGAATTAATATATTATATATATTTGAGACTCCATCAGAGTCATGAAAGATTTACTATGATGTACATAGCAAAATTGTCACTCCAGACAGGCCTCTTATTTAGAGTATTAATATTACAGTATTTTGTTATGTATTTAAGATAAATTTCTGCATTATTTCTATATAATTATATTAAATTTATTTATAAAAATGTACTGGAGTAACAATTAAAAAATCTCATACAACGCGTTATTTTTAGCTATCTGGCAACCCGTGCACAGATTATGCAGAAAAGTGCATACATGCGTGGATGCAAGTATTTTTGCACTAAGACAGGATTTGAAACAAAATAAAATTAAAGAAATTTCGATTTTAGATTTATAAAAAAAATATTAATTACGACCAAGAAAATGTACTACGTTACAATACCTCCCTCCCCGATTTAAAGGTTCAACGTAGGTGAACCGCCCGCTGTCCCCAGCGGCTTTCATCACATTGAACTGTGAGGAACCAAGGCAACAAACAACCCTAAGGCAAGAAAACTAAACTATAATACTAAAAGAGATAGTATCCCAGAAGGACAATGAAAAAAAGGAAAAACAAAACGAGGCTTCGAGATTTTATTTCAAAAAAATGTCTACACAAACCCATCAAAGCTTCCTAACTTTTAAACAATTCTACCATTTTCAACAACTTGCCTGAAAGGCCATATCCACAAAACTCAAAACTAAAAAAATCTCGAACCCACGTAACCAATAACGGCAGGTAAAAAAAACTATGAGGCCAACCGCGCAACACATAGAAAAAACCTCCGTAATACCTAACAACCAGTGAACGAACCGTTTGGCGTTCTCAGCACAACGCGATGTGAAGCACCTTGTGCTAAGAAAGCCAATATCCAACGCCAGGACCGCTGATCAGCATTCCTTAAAATATACTCTGCTTGTCCGGGCAAAACGAAAATGTCTAGTCCATAAACTATGGGCCGAGTCCGAAATCCAAAGAACCTGAAGTTCAAAAACAAACAAAATCGTCAAAATCTAAGTTTTAGTCCCTCTTAGTTGAAACTCCTAAATATTCCAAAAGCGTGTCCCCGACTAACTTGTCGGAGGAAACGAAACATCCAAAATCATGTTGCACAACACCCACAAAACATGGTATACCGTAAACAAAAACAAGGCGTGGCAACATGCGAAATAGTACCTAAACTAAAACGTTAGGTATTTAGTCTAACGACGCGTTACCTACAAGATACGCTAACAAAATACAAAAAAAAACGTACTATTTCTGTGTTTGTCTGGTATGGTAGTACCTGACAAAATTTGCAACAAATGTTGCTATTTGGTCATATTAAAGACGGCTCTGACCTTGAGGTTGAGAGGCACAGTAGCTGGTGAGTGGTTTGTCGTCCTTGGCGGCACGACGACAGGTACTAGACGAGGGATCGTGCGTCCAAGGATAACTCTTCCAAACTCTTAACCAAACTATAAGTACCTACAGCCCAATTCGATTTAAGACTGAGCACAGTATCGATCGCGCCTAACATACTTCACGCATTTATAATACCTAACATACATCACACAATGCAAACATAGTAACGAAGCAGCTTTTCTGTTCGCCACGTTCCGAACAAAATTCGTGAATTAAATATTTACCGAATATTTAACACTACTAACGATTTCAACCGCATATGTTATGTTACGAGAGCTAGGTGATAGCAGTTGTCAACCCTGGCGGCAAAGCGACAAGCCCTATAGGCTCGAGGCTTTGCGTCCAGAGATGACTTCCACCTCAAAACCTGACTCCCGTTAATACCTACTTAAAGTCTTTAATATGCCACGACCCGATTTGTTGACCGTCCAACCTTTCGAGCTCATAAACTAATGGGGACAAAACCTTCTTAACTCTGCACGGTTCATACTTAGGTGCGAGCTTCGACATAAAAAACTTAGAAGCGTCACTTTGCGTGTACGTACGCTTCTGAACAATATCCCCAACCGAAAATCTCGCCTCTCGGCGTCTCATATTATAATACTTGGCATTTGTTTCATGTGCTTGCAACATACGTACCCTAACCTGTTCAAAAATATCTTTCAAACAACCAAATTCGCCCGCATACTCCTCTCTAGGGATACCTACACCATATTGTTTATCGGTATCTTTATAAAAGGAGCCGTTAATGACCGGTTCCCTCGCGTGAACTAAAAAGAAAGGAGAATACCCGGTGGTTTCGCTGACTGCACTGTTTATGGCAAACCTAATCTGGTGCAGTTTTTCGTCCCATGTACGGTGATTCTCCTTTACGTAAGACGCTACGGCGGTCATTACAATTTTGTTATAACGTTCCACTAAATTCACGTGCGGAGAATAGCGCGGACTGTAAAAAATGTTAGGTACGTTGTAGCGTTTCAATAACTGCTTAAACTCTGATCCCGTGAATTGCGCTCCGTTGTCCGAAATCACGGTTTCAGGTACGCCATGTTCCAAAATGACATGGTTTTCAAAATGCTTCGCCACCAAAGCGCTAGTAGCGCGGCGAAGTGGAAACAGCAGTGTATGTTTCGAAAAGCAACATGTAACAACCAATAAAAATGTATAACCTGCCCGAGAGCGCGGAAGCGGACCGACGAGATCGATACTAACTACCAACCATGGTCGATGACATACCTTTGGTTGTCCCATGAGGCCTGCAGTCGGTTTCTGCGAGTGCTTGTACGCTGCACAGACATCGCAAGCCTTTACGAACTCGACTACATCCTTGTACATACCGGGCCAAAAGTATGTCAACGCCAACCGGCGATGAGTTTTAAAAACACCTAAATGAGCTGCAGTTGCTTCGCAATGGTTTTGCTGCAAAACTCTCTTTCGATCACTCTTCTTCACCACTTCTTTCCAATCAAACTCTCGCAACAAATTATACTTGGCCTTCGAAAGTCTAAAAAGTTTCCCGTCCTTTAAGCAAAAATTCGGAAAATTCGCGGGAAATGACCTACAGCCATTTACAATCTTGTCATACCATTCGTCTGGCTCAGCGTCATCATTCGTAACATTTATAGCGTCAACTTTCATAAGTCTCGAAAGTGCGTCAGGCACAACGTTAAGCGATCCCTTTCTGTGCTCAATCTCAAAATCGAATTGAGACAGTCTGCAACCCCAACGAGCTAACCTCCCTGACGGGTTTTCAAGGTTCATGAACCATTTGAGTGACGCGTGATCAGTGATCACTTTAAATTTACGCGAGCCTAAATATGCCTGAAATTTCTCCACTGAAAATAAAACCGCGAGAGCCTCCCTTTCTGTGGCGCTGTAATTTCGCTCACATTTATTTAAGGCGCGGCTAACGTATGCAACAGGATGCTCAACACCGTCGATGGTCTGAGAAAGCATTCCGCCAATCCCGTAGGACGACGCATCACAATGTACTGTAAATTGTTTATTAAAATCCGGTACCGCCAAAATGGGTGCCGTAACTAAAGCGTTTTTTAAAGTTTTGAATGCTTCCTCTGCTTCTACAGACCATTCGAAAGGTGGCGCTTTCTTGCCCTGTGACGTAAGTTTATTCAGAGGAGCGGCTATCGATGCAAAATTTCGGATAAACCGTCGATACCATGAGCACGTTCCTAAGAATGCCCTTACGTCACGCGCGCTCGTTGGTGTGGGGAAGTTGAGAACGGCAGAGATCTTGTCAGGATCAGTACGCAACCCGAACTCGTCTACGACGTAACCAAGGTATTTTATAGACTGCCTGAAGAACTTAGACTTCTCATAATTAATGGTTAAGTTCGCCTTTTCCAACTTCGCCAACACACGATTGAGCAACCGTATGTGCGTCTGAAAATCTGATGAACAAATAACGATGTCATCGATGTAACAAAAAACTAAACCGTTTTCGATGTCGCTCGTTATATTATGGTCAATAAGGCTGTCCATGAGCCTCTGCTGACGCGCAGGCGCTCCGCAGAGGCCAAAGGGCATGACCTTGAACATAAACATACCACGACCGGGAACGCAAAAACTGGTTTTCTCCTGTGAGGCCTTAGCTAACGGGATTTGCCAGAATGAGGAACTTAAATCGATCGTGGTCAGGTATTTCGCTTCCTTCAAACTGTCCAAAATCTGGGGAATATACGGAATGGAATACGAATCTCCTTTCGTGATCGAATTTAATTTCCTGCAATCTAAACAAAATCGCCAATCACCGTTAGATTTTTTAACTAAAAGAGCCGGATTATTCCACGGACTCTCACAGGGCGTAACTACGTCCAACTTCAACATACGGTCTAACTCGGAGGATAAAGCAGCGCGTTTTTCTGGAGACAAAGGATATTGTTTCGTTTTGATGAGCATGGCGTCGCCAGTGTCAATGGTGTGCTCCATTAAGCTGGTTCTGCCAAGCCCCTTCTCCTCAAACGAAATGTTTTTAAATTTGCCTACAACGGTATCCGCGAGTTCCCTCTCGGCCGCAGTTAAGTGTTCGTAAGACCGGATCGTGTTTACTTGTTCCGCACTTAAACCGTTACACATAAAATAATTTTCAGGTGGAGTCATACGTTTCGCATTTTTTAAAACGTCAGGCAATAAATCGAATGCTTTCCAAAAATCTACCCCCAAAACAACATGATTAACAATAGAGGGTACAACTACAAATTTAATAACCTTGGTAGCATTCAAAAAAGTAACCGGAACAAAAATATGCCCGATTGTCTCACAATCGACTCCATTTGCAACACTACACGACTTGGAGTGTGCCTCTTGAAGTACAAAACCGAATTTCATGAAGTCCAAATGTGCATTGTTACCTAAAACCGACAATGCTGAGCCGCTATCGGCTAAACCGTAAACCTCAAAATTATTTACACCTATTTTTAAATATGGCCTAATATCATCTTTATTTGGTGTAAACAGAATCGTAGCAATCGAACTTAAATTATTATTTTGTGTAATCGATTCTAAATTTAATCGATTCACTTGGCCATTTAACTTGCTGCGATTCTGCCTTAGGCGTTTTTTGATTGTTGTGGTATCGGTTTCTGAACGTTACCCTTTTGACAACAAATGTCACACTTTGACCGCACAGTGTCAGGCTTGCCACAACCGTAACATTTAAACGAACCATTTTTAGGCCTTTGTTTACAAAGCCTGAAATTGTGATTAGTTTTGTTGCATTTGTAACACACCGGCCGCTGTGGCTTTGAAATATTAAAGTCATTAGTTTTAAAATGTTGCTTTCTCTGTTGCAAAGTGTTACACTGTGGCACCGAACCGTCAGACTTTCTCGCGAAGTTTGAGCTTTGTTTTTCAGCAATAGCATTAACTTGTTGATGTTTGGAACTGGAGGCCTTATATACATGATCGCGGCAAAGTGTATGTTCACTAACCTTCGGCGGTTCTACAAATAACTTCGCCCTTTGCTGTGAAAACTCAACCTTTCGACAATAAGTCTTCAGTTCGGCGACAGAATGGATGTCTACCAATGCTAACTGCTGTGTAAAATGTGGTCGAATGTTGTGCAACAAGATGTCTTGCTTCGCTTCCTCCGGTAAGTCTGACTTTAATCTAGCAAACATTCCTGACATTACTGCAAAATACAAATGAATGGGCTCGTTCTCGCCCTGTGTCCTAGCTTGAATTTCCTGTTTCAACCTAAAATCATAATCACCAGGGACAAACTCATCTAACAAGAGTGACTTTAACTCTTGCCAGCTTGAAACCGAACTCTTAATACCACGGAACCATAATAAAGCACCATCAATGAACAAGTGAGGCGCGGCCTTAAATAATTTGAAATCTGACACACCATTTGCCTCCTTCAATTCTTCCACACGCTCCAAAAATGAGCGCGGGTCTGTCAATCCGTTAAACTTGACTTGCCATTTAGAAATGTTCAAGTCACTCGAACATTGTACACGCATTTCTCTAAAACTATCTATTGGCATTTCAGAACTACCGGCCGAAGCTGAAGCACTTGGGTTCGAACCCTCAGCGGCAACTGGTGCTGTAGTTCCCGCAAGTGGACCTTCAACCTCCGCCAGCAGACTCTCCAGCCTGGACTGCAAACTGCACTTCGTAAGCAACAATGCCTGGTCATCCTCTTCGGGCTGGATCCTAGCAAGACGATGATAAATATGGTACCCTAGTGCCTTCGCTCGGCTCAAGGCATACCTCTCCTTGGACTCACTATACTTCGCGACAAGGGACGACAAATCATCAATCTTCCTAGCCACAATATCCAATTCCGTGTCTGCCGCTAGCGAAGTTTCTAAAATGTCTTCGCTTGGAGCCTCGACAACAAGAGCCCGAAGCTGTTTCCTCAGAGCATCTACTGTACTGGCGGGAGTTTCAGAACGAATTTTCACCTCATAAGTCAGCTCATCTTTCAACAATGCGTGAAACTGAATATTTCTCTCCATTTTGCTAAATGTGAATCTAATTCTTGAGAATACTGGTATTACAATGCTCTATTATGTAAAAGTGTGTACTTTAAACTATAAATTTTCTTTTAAAAAATTCAAACCTTGTTTTACTTGAGTTACCTTTTAAAACAGTCAGCTGACTGACAAAATCTAATATTCTTTCTAAACTTGCCAAAGTCCAAACACAAAACAAAAAAAATATGTGTCCTAAACAGTCTTAGGCTCCCCACAGACAGTCTTAAAAATTCATAATCTTAAAAAAAACTTGTATGCAATCTGACAGTTCAAACTGACACTGACAAGACACTGACAGATCTGAACTGTCAGATTGCATACAAGTTTTTTTTAAGATTATGAATTTTTAAGACTGTCTGTGGGGAGCCTTAGAGTTACAAGCCACAAAAAAAACAAAAACCAAATGCTTGCTGGCTCTAAGCTAAATATAAAATCTAGTAACACAATGATAAAGCTCTGGCAAATTTGAAAGTCAGTGCAACTACTTTTAATCAAAACCCTGGTAAACTTTTGCTTACAAGTGCAGGCAACTTTTAGTTTTCCAAAAAATATTGTAAAACGTTCAAAATAATAATAAAAGTTTCAAGGCGACACAAATTATAGAAAATGCACACAAAATTATTCAAATTTCCAACTATGGAAGTCAATGCACACTAACACGTGTTCAACTTTCTTTGACACTTGTATAACCTTAAAAATGGTTACGTAATCACTAAACTTTCTCCTTTCTAAATATATAAAAAAATGTGCAGGAAATCAACAGAAATGCACTTTAATAATAACACAAAAGGAATATTTCATAGTCTAAGAGCAAGCAGCAAAAACAAAAGGTGAGTCATACAAAAAAAATTCTAAATATTTCTCTGGTACCAAAATTCCACAAAATTCCTTCAGCAAGCTTTTAAATTCAAAACTTTGGGCGCCAATTATCACAGGGTGCCTTATTGTTAAATAAACTTAAAGCTCCGGCTGTACAAAATTAAGGACACAAGTGATAATAATAGAAAAAAAATACTAAAACTGAAAATAATAAAAACCGGTGTCGAAATAAGCTTTCTAGGGGAAGTATATGGTGGAGATAAATAATTTAAGATTTTGTATATTTTATAACATTTATTTATAAAGAAAATTCTTGCCAAAATGTGTTTGTTCAGTTGGTTCTTAATTTAGTTACTTACTGCGCTAACCGTGTGAAAACTGACCTATAATTCTCTTGTTCGACACCAATGAAATGTACAGAGCTCAGCGGGAAGCTAGGTCGCTTAAAAGGGTTCTAAGTAAATTTTCACACAAGTTATCTTAATTTTTAACTAGAAATTATACTATTAAAATACCTAGGTACCAGTTCTCAAAAATATTTGCTTGCTCTAAATTACTGCTTCTATGAATTTAATCTAACTAAATTTCAGCTGACGCAGTTGCCCTGACCATTAGAAGGATAAATTTGACCGACCTCTAAGAAGGTGAACCTTCGGGAAAGCTGTGGAAGGTGGCACGGGACCTCCCGGGGAATGTTGGCTGCACTGCGGAGACTTTTCAACCCGGAACGCGTGCCACGTGGACACCGAGACAAATGCGGCAGAGGCAGGCCGTCTTCCAGCAAACAGGACTCAGAACTTGCGCCGGTCACAAGGATTTCCAGAGTTAATAATATATATATCTATAAATATAATCCCGGCTCCTGAAAGCGACATAAAAATACATTAGTCTAATGCTCTCAAGACCAGCATGACAAAATAGAAGACAATCTAATAAATTAGCTCACCGCTAAAGGTCAAAGAAATTTCTAGCGGAGCGCTCCCAATCCCACAGCAGAAGACAGATCATCCCTGTGAATAACCAAGCACATGGTTAGGAACAAACCCACAACGTTTCACGCCATTATGGAGTTGATCAGAACAATTCAGATACTTACTCAATCCGAGGATTATTGCAGGCCTTCTGCTTCCACCGTTTTGACCACCATGCGGTATGGTCTTGTGGAGAAAGTGCGTGTGCACCCAAAAGGGTCAAAAAGGAAATGGACCACCCAAGATCATTAACCTATTTGCATATGGAGCAATCAAGGACATAGGGTGACAAACCCAGGAAGACATAATATATCGAATTAATATATTATATATATTTGAGACTCCATCAGAGTCATGAAAGATTTACTATGATGTACATAGCAAAATTGTCACTCCAGACAGGCCTCTTATTTAGAGTATTAATATTACAGTATTTTGTTATGTATTTAAGATAAATTTCTGCATTATTTCTATATAATTATATTAAATTTATTTATAAAAATGTACTGGAGTAACAATTAAAAAATCTCATACAACGCGTTATTTTTAGCTATCTGGCAACCCGTGCACAGATTATGCAGAAAAGTGCATACATGCGTGGATGCAAGTATTTTTGCACTAAGACAGGATTTGAAACAAAATAAAATTAAAGAAATTTCGATTTTAGATTTATAAAAAAAATATTAATTACGACCAAGAAAATGTACTACGTTACAGTTTATACGAGTAGAAAATATATTACCAAAACAATACAAACTATCATTAATTTATTATAAAAACGTAATCCAAAGTGCCACACCTAGTCGGCCAGTGCATGGCCTACGCTGCCGATGGTTAGGGTGCTCGGAGTGACATACAAGAAACGCTGAACTATCCGCGTTGTGTCCAAGACGAAGCCCGACCGACGAAGCTAGCAAGTCTCTCTACATGTTAGCTGAAATACTGTCAAACCGTTCACTGTGATTACTCAGATTATTATAAGCAGAATGATCTTCGAATGAACTTTCTGGACAATTGAGATGCATGGGCGCAGTCGAAACCAGCTCGCCCCTTCAGCCGTGTCCCGTTGAAAATCGGAAAGATTCTTTTCCTTAGCATATTTAATGTTTACAAATTGGATTCGCCTTCTGTCACCTAAACTGGTAAATTTATGTGTGAGGTCATTGGTCATACAATTATTAATTTACATATACAGTTATTAATTCTGTATCTCTACTCGCATTGCTGCTGCGATTCTAAAATATTTTTTCTACTCCAGCACTTAAATCTGTCAATTAGATTATTGTCAGCGGTATCCAAATTAAGTTCATTTGAGTAACGATGAGAAAGTCTATTTGTCTATAGGTTCATAGGATTACTGCTAGCAGTAATCATATGAATATAGGAGTTCTGTTAATTTTTTTTTAAAAGCACAACTTCCATTTATCAGGTATGTTTTCATTTACAGTAATAAGTAACTTTTAATAAATAATATAATATTTATTTTCATAATTTAAATCAAGATGAAAAAAATAAACTTAAATGCGTTTTACATATTAGATATTGCAAAACAAAGGTAAAAATCATAAGTTTATCCAATAATTTTACATTCGACATTTAAATAGTTATTCTTGAACGCAACCACATTTTTCGTAATTGAAAACCGGCTTATTTTCTATTTCTCTTGTCTATGGTATGTTTGACATTTGTAAACTTATCACGAAACTATTTGAACTATTTCGGTGGTGTGTAGTTTGTTTTAATTCGACGTTATTGTGCAAAAACATAAGTAATTATGAGTGATTCTGGTGAAAAATGCACTTCCGAAGAAATCAAGGCTATGGGCGCTCAAAGTGACTGACAATTTGTTACATGAAAAGTCAGATAAAGCGTACCAAAAATGTTATGATTGTTTTGACATGGAAATTGCAAAAAAATGTTTCAACTTTCTCTGAAACGGCGTTGTTGGCATATTTTGAAGAATGAAATGAAATGAAATGAAATGAAATATTTATTTTCCAAGTAGGCATATTACAATGCGCTTATGAACGTCAAATAAAACTACGCCGGCTCTAACCCTACGCCTCAGCCTCGAGAAGATTTCAGTCCCCCCTCAGTTGGAGGAGGGTATCCACTATGGGACCGGCAAGAAACTCGGCGGGCCACTTCTTTTCAAAACATTACATCTTATATTTAACATGCATTAAAAAAAAACAAGATACAATTTAATAAGCAAAAGTATTCATAAAAAAAAATATTAACACAAGAAATTATACAAAGTACAAAGCTATTATGATTATTAATAAGAGATGTTAGAGATGTATAGAGTCTCTAAGTGTCAAAGTACATCTAAAAAAATTATACATGAAGAAAAAAACCGAATAACTAAAATAACTTTAGAGTTGTAAAAGACTCTTGTTGTCTTAAGCAAAGGAAAAAAATATATGTATACTTAATCTACTTTTTTCCTTGGAGATGTATATGGTCTCCAAGAGTCAGAAAGAAAAATAAACAAACAAGGACCGAACAGAGTGCCTCAACGTAATCTCATTCAAAATTAATGTTACATAGAATAGCATAGCCCCTATTAGCCGAAACAGACCGGTCTTCACAAACAGCACCCGTTCACGAATATGGCGCGCATCTCAGCCATCGCCTCCCTCAACCTTCATTCGGGAAGGTGGCGACCCGATCAACGACGTCACCGTAAGCAAAGACTTTTTAGCGAGCATGACATGTTCAAGCTGTCCGGGCTGCATTAAATATTCCAATAATAAGTGAATACGGTATACCTAGATGTAAGACACAACATTCCGTGCTTGTATGTTACATAGTTTAAATTGACTTAATTGAAAACAAGATCTTGGGAGATGTAAAAGGTCCCCACAGTCAATTATAATTAATGGGATATAATAAAAAATAAAAATTTGGAGGTGTAAAGGTTCTCCAAGTGTCAAAAGAACTAGAAATAGAAAAAAAAATGCGTATGAAATACAAATTTCACGTCAAGAGACTGTTAAGCTAGCAATCTCCAACTAATTCTACAGAATACATAACTAGTATGTACTCAACAAGTCAATATATATATATACCAAATTATAATTATACAATAATAAGGATCAATAATTTAAACAGCCAGTAGCAACAGCGCCTTAAGCATGACACAATGTCTCCCCGGGACACTGCTAGCAAAACTATGACAGATTTTGAGCCTGGATAGTCGGCCATGGTGTAGTATCTCCCAGGTAATCATCAATTTTGTAGTACCCCTTTTTGAGAAGTGCACTTTTTATGTACTTCTTGAATGAAGTAAAGGGCAGATCCCATGCCTCTAAGGGTACCTTATTATAAAATGTTACACAGTTTCCCAGGAACGATTTCTTCACTTTCTGTAGACGAAACTTGGAAACCGCTAGCTTATGTTTGTTCCGTGTATTATAACTATGAATATCTGACAGTTTCTTAAAGGACTCTATATTCTTATGAGTATACATTATCACATCTAGTATGTATTGTGAAGCTACTGTAAGGATGTCTATCTCCTTAAAGCGTTCCTTCAGTGAGTCACGTGACGCCATGTTGTAGATAGATCGTATTGCCCGTTTCTGGAGAACGAAGATGGTTTGAATATCTGCTGCTTTTCCCCAGGCCAATATGCCGTAAGACATAACACTATGAAAGTAACTGAAATAAACTAGGCGAGCTGTCTCCACATCAGTTAATTGCCTAATTCTCCTTACGGCATACGCGGCAGAGCTCAACCTTTTTGCTAGGGCAGATATATGAGGACCCCATTGCAGATTGCAATCTAAAGTAAGACCAAGAAAGAGCGTATTCTCGACAAGGTCCAGGTTTTCGCCATTCAGCGTGATGGTAGTATCTGTCTTCCTTACATTGGGTAAAGAGAATTTAACACATTTCGTCTTCTTGGCATTAAGGAGCAAGTTATTTGCTGTAAACCATTCTAGTACCTCCTTCAAAGTTTCATTCACATGGCTATAGTCACTCAGTTGCCTATCAACTTTGAAGATTAGTGAAGTATCATCAGCAAATAAGACTATCTCACATTTGTTCTTTACAAGACATGGCAAATCATTTATATACACAAGGAAAAGAAAAGGTCCCAGAATAGAACCCTGTGGTACTCCAAGCTTTACAGTTGTACCGTTAGATTCAGTACCATTTACAACCACTTTCTGGGTTCTTTCGTTTAAGTAAGATTCAACAAGTTGTAAAGCTTTAGAGGATAGACCGTAGTACTTCAGCTTGTGTAGTAGTGTGTCGTGCTCCACACAATCGAAAGCTTTGGAGAGATCGCAGAAAATACCGATAGCATCTAACGAGAGTTCCCAGGCATCGTATATGTGCTTGATTAGCACAGAGGCAGCATCTGTCGTCGAACGACCTCGTGTAAAACCAAATTGCTGATGCTGAAGTAATCCATTCGTGTTAAAATGTCGAAGCAACTGGTTCAATATAATTTTCTCAAACACTTTGCTGAGAACGGGAAGTATGGAAATTGGTCTAAAATTTCCAAGGTCATCCTTGCTGCCTGATTTAAACAGAGGAATAACCTTACTATACTTCATCAGATTGGGAAACACACATTCCCTAACACAAGCGTTAAACACATCGGCTAGATAAGGTGCCACGACGTCAATAATTGAATACACGACTTTCACAGATATCCCCCAAATGTCCTCACTGTTTTTAACTTTTAAGGACTTGAAAGTTTTAATAATCTCTTCGGGGTCAGTAAATTGGAAATATAATTCCATGCTGCATTTCTTAACATTGTAATTGTCCAAGTAGAGACCTGCCTTAACTACAGAGGAGTTTAAATTCCGTGTAGTATCAGTGGCTATGTTGGTGAAAAAGTGTTGAAAGGCGCCAGCAACATCGTCGTCTGCAGACAATACTTGGTCTTGAACTTTTAGTGTGTAATGGCCATCACGGGGTTTCGTCTTCCCGGTTTCAGCGTTTATCATATTCCAGGTAGCTTTTATTTTATTGTCTGCCGACCTGACCTTCTTGCTTAAGAATGCAGACTTAGCCGCGGCGCAAACTTTCTTAAACACTTTTGAATACCTCCTTACATATTCAGTAAAATTTTCATCATGGTTAAAATTCCTCATTTCATACAGGTCATACAATCTCTTCCTGCTTCTGTGGATACCGACGGTGGCCCAGTCACTAAACTTTGACTTCAATTGGCCTTGCTGTACAGTCTTCGTCTTAAAAATATTCTTGTGGACGTCGTGGATGACACTCGACAGTTCCCCGTATAATGTATCAGGATCTTGCTTGCTTATACCTGTCAAAGTAGGTACCTGCGATATAATAGATTCTCTAAACTTATCCATTCGGCTAGCAGTGATAGGCCTATACGTAATCGCTTGCTGTTGTTTTACAATGTTGACTTGGAAATAAGCTTTCTGACCACAGTGATCAGAGCTGAAACAACTAAAGACATCTTTCTTTTCAACTTCACAATTACAGAATATATTATCCAAACAAGTCGCCGTACTGGCTGTAATTCTTGTGGGCTCGTGGAAAAGCGGAAACAAGTCAAAAGACTGAAAAAGATTTAAGAATCTAACTGTGTGTCCATGCGTGGGATCTAGTATATTAACATTAAAGTCCCCACAAATTATTATCTTCTTGCTGCTAACAAACACTCGTCTCAACGCATCTTCCATCACAGACTCAAAAACGCTAAAATCCGCCGAAGGTGGTCTGTAGACGCACATTATAATGTGATCCTCCAATTCTATACATGATATTTCTATAGTTCGCTCAGTAGAAAGTTTAACTATGTCATTTCTTTCTTTACATTTAAATTTATTTTTTACTATAATCAATGATCCCCCGTGAATGGCGGACTTTCTACTGAACGAGCTAATTATGTCATAATTACAGATATTAAATACTAATAATTCATATTCTTTGAGCCAGTGCTCCGTAACGCACATGACATCAATATCTTGTGATTCTAAGAAAAGAACCACCTCTAACTCTTTGCTGGAGAAGCCCTGTAGGTTTTGGTGAACTAACCTAAGCTCACGGGGCCTCTCCGCTGTCTCAGCCGTCAGTTTAAATGCTGTGGGCGGCCCGCGGGGGAGGCTGCGCACGCGCCGGCGCTCACCGCGCGGCCGGCACCGTTGCCACTGGCCGAAATGTCAAAAAACCCCGGTTCTACGTTGTAAGCTAGTAATTTTGCTGTCGTCACTTTACAATTCCGTGGTACATTCAAATAATTATCTCTTAGTCTAAAACGGTAATTATTTCTTTTATACATAATGTTCAGATCAATAAAATGGTAAGCGCTTTCGTAACAAGTCGCATTGTACAACATGGAATTTAACTCCGACACTCTAACGTTGTGCTCATGGGAAACAGAGTCGGAATACGGAAAAGAGCATAAAATAATTTTATAAATTCCATGTCGCTCAATGTCGGACAGCGTGCGTATGAGGGATCCCACGTGAGATCTCTTCACACCCACACTATCGCCGAGGTGTATAATCAGAGTGGTGCCACTGTCAAACTTGTCCCTCGCCAGGCGGCGCACGACCGATTCGACGGAGGCACCACGCAAACACACATTTGTTACACTTTGCCGGAGACATTCACCCAGCAGCACGCCGAGGCCGGCCCCGATTGCGTCAGAATAGATGACCGTCGACCGCGGAGGGTCCCGGCTCCGAGCGCGCGGAGCGCCGGGCGCCGCGCTCGACGCGCGCGCCGGCGACGGGGCCGGCGGCCGAGGCTCAGGCTCGACGGTCAGCCGCTCCAGAGCCAGCCGCAGGAGGCTCGACGGTGTCGGGGCCGGCGACCGCGGCTCAGGCTCGACGGTCAGCCGCTCGAGAGCCAGCCGCAGGAGGCTCGGCGGCGACGGAGCCGGCGCGGCGACGGCGGGGCTCGGCGGGACAGGGCGGCGGGCGGCGGGCCTGGGCTCGCGGCGCGGAGAGGGCGCGGGCGCGGGCGCGGGCGCGGGCGCGGGGCTCGGGCGCGGCGCGAACAAGGCACGCAGCGCGGGCGACCCCGGCGCCGCCAGCGCGGCACGGAGCGCCGGCGAGTGCGGCGCGGCGGGGCGCCGCCGAGCAGGCGCAGGCGAGTCCATGCACACCGGGTACCCGCTCGATGGATCTAGAACATTATTCATAAAAGATATGTACTCGTGTAATGCTTTACTTGTCAATTCATATCTATTATTCAGGTCTTTCAGTTTTGATTCTAATTTGTACAATTCATCGGAGCGACTGTTCAACTCCTGTGCTGTCAGGTCGAGTCGGTGTTGACAATTTAGAAGTTCATCGCTTAAGGCGACACTGTTACATCTGGACTGTATTGTCTTAAACATAGAATTTTGTCGTTTAACTAAAAGCTTTGATTTCTTTATAAATTTGCTTAACTTTAAGTATTTTTTAATTTTATTTGACCCCTTCAATGTCACTCTGGGATCACTGCCGCCCTCTAAGTGCACAGACTCCTTTAAATCTACATGGTCCTTCATTGGGGAGCACGGTGCACTGTCATGAACCACATCTAAATCGAAGCTATTAAATTCAGCAAATATACTTAAATTGTTTTCAGCCGGAGCGGAGTTCCCGGAGCAATACTTGCAATACCGTTTTGAATCCGACTCCTGCAGTTGCTGCTCGAGGTCCCGGATGCGTTGTAATGCCTGCTCATGTATCTCTTGGCAATGCTGGAACCTTTCTACGACTGCCTGGAGTTCATCTCGTTGTCCTTGCAGGTCTTCATACTCGACATCTTGATTGGCTAGCTGATTTTTGAGGCTTGTGTTTGTTCTTACAACACGCTCAATCTCCTGCTCACTCTCCTCCTGTTCCTGAAGGAGCTTTTTGTTGAACTCATTAGCTAATTTAAGTTCTTCCTGTAGTTGCTTCATTCTAGCCATTATCACATCCCGACGTGTTGTCATCTTAGTAGTTTGTTCTGTAACATTATTCATCATGTGAGATATTTAAGCCTAAATGTATTGTTAAAATATATTAATTAGGGCTTTGACAGGATATATTGTAACTAAGATAACAAGAATATGGAATCACTGCCTTGATAATAACAAGATTTCATATAACAAACTTTGTAATTCACTTTGTTGCAAGTTACACGGGATACCAGTGAGTAAGGTTTTATTAGTTTGAGTTGGTTTAACAAAGAAAATATAAATATGGGAAGTTAAAATACTATTATGTAGATCAAGTGTTTAGAAACATAAAACACAAAACCTATAACAGTTACTAGTTCAATACAAATACACTGTAAAACTACACTTAAATATTAAGTAAGCAATACTCATCTGTAAATATCTTCCAAAAAACACCACTAAATACGGTGTAATTTTAAATCTTGAACGTTACTCCGTTGACAGTTGTCGTACTTTTGTCGTCAATATTTGGCTTCACAGGCTGCATGAAAACTTATGATAACACTTTCACACTTTAATTAGGATGTGGTACATCCATTTATCACTGTAATTCCTAATATTTTACATTTTTAATCTTGTTTTAATCAAAATTATCAATCAAATAATCATTTTTAATCAAAATTTAAATTGTGCAACAAGTTCTCGCCATCAACATTGTGGACAGAATACTCAATGCTACGACGATCCACACAAATATTCCCATTCATTACATGAAGTAAGTAACTAACCCATTTTATTATTCTCGAATAGGTATGTATGTGGCTGTCGTAGAAAAAGTATAGTATACAATCGTAACATTATGAAGGCTATAAAAGTCTCGTACCTTACTTAGGCCACTCGGCAAGCCTTCGTGGCCTAACCGCGGTACTCAACTTTTATAGCCTTCATAACGTTACCGTTATATAATATACTATTTAATATCCATATTATGAATATTCAATAAATCATACAATGACATTTGTGATGTGACATGGATGTCACATCTGTTGGCACAATGATTGCGTTTTGTTGAACGTATTTGAGCTCAACATATAGGTTTATTATCACTAAGTATATTATATTAATGAATAACGAAACGGATGTGACATTTTCCTAGTCCACCAACGTCATCTAGTCATTTTATTTGGCAATAATTAGACAACATGCGAACAAACTTAGCCAGCGAAGCGATCACAACTACGTCGAGGCCGACCAAAAAATATAATTTGTAAAAATTGTGTTTTGAGTCAATATTTTGATATTAAAATAAAGTTTTTTGATAGTTATTCATAGTATAATATAAAAACAAGTAAAAATATGGGTGAAAATATGTTTTTTTCCACTCCCGGGTTACGAAACAACGCCATCTAGTTTTAAAGCAAAAAATAAGCTTTTTTCAGGGGTACGCTTTTTTGTATGGGCTATATCAGTCTAGTATTAAATGGTCCTTGGTAGAAGTTTACAAAATATTTGATTAGTAATATGTGTATTTTACTGTGCATGAATAGCATTGGCATTGATAAGACACGCTTCTAGCTCAATAAATTATAGTTTTCCGCAATTGAAATAATAACAAAATAAACGGAAAATGTATGACTTACACAAAAAATAAGTTTGGTTTGTTTGTATTGTATTCAAAAGGAAAGTGACAAACTGGGTATCACATAGTACCATATACAGCCACCAATACCTTAAAATGCGTAATATAATATATTATAATAGTTACCAAATAACCTGTCTTCTTTTTTTTTTGTATTGAAATGTAGGTAGTAAAACTATTTTTTTTTTGTAATTTAATGGACCGGTATTAAATTATGTACTTATTAGGTAATAATAAGTTTAGGTATTATTGCATGTTTAGCTGTAGTTCACTGGTAAAAGACACCTATGTAAGTTGTGGTTACCTATAATTGGATAAGCATCAGTTTAAACTTTTGTAACTAGATTTAAGAGCATGTAAGATGTATTATCTGTTGGTACTCCTAAATAAATAAAAAAAAAAAAAAAAAATAAACAATTAATTTGAATTTGTTCAGCTCACCTACTGCGCACCATCATATAAATGGATGTCCACCGTCTTTGCCTTTTTTCATGATTTTTCAGATTTTATTTCACTAATCGTATATTCATAATAAATATAATCTATCACGTATCGAATTTACTTATATACTTAATTGATCAGTAAAATAAAATCTGTAAAATGATGAAGAAATTAAGGCAACGGCGGTGGACATCCGTTTATATGACGATTGACCGTGCGCAGTGGGTATGGTGGACAAATTAACATTAATTGTTTAAGCAAATCTAACAAAACTCATTTTTTGTAAAGGCCATACATTTTGCGGTTCATTTCGTTATTATATCAATTGCGGAAAAATATAATTTATTGAGCTAGAAGCATGTTTCACTCGTATCAGTGCGAATGCTATTCATATACAGTAAAAATACACATATTGTCAAATATTTTGTAAACTTCTACAATTACGACTAAAATTATTAAAAAGTAACGATAGTACGCATAATATGCTTTCAAATGATACCTCTCACAAATTGATCGCTAAAATAGGATCTGAGAAATACATAAAATTAGGCGACGGTCAGCACCTATTTACGTCACGGGGGTGCAGTGACACCTGCCAAACCAAATTCGTAATTACTTGGTTGTATAATATCATACATCAATAAAACTTATATTTTTAGAAAGCATATTGTGACAGAACAAGCATTTGTTCGTGGTCTTGTTCTTGCTTCTTTCTTAAATAAGACTTACATTGTCAAAGGCAACTGGAGACTTCTTTGCTCGACCCTTGGAAAGCATTCATCCAACGTTATTTCACTGGATATTTTAATTAATTCACTGTGGTACTTGGTCGCATGTTTCATCATATTATCTCACATAAAATTTCACTACCATTTGATGCAAAACAGGCTGGAAAAGCTTATTTATCAACAAGCTACGTTCACGTGTACGGAATACTGACACTGACAGCTGTCGTCTGAGTAGCGTTCCAATATTACATCTTGGTTTCAAATACATGTTAGGAAAATTGGTAAAGGTTAATTTTGAACATACTTCCTGGGAAATATATTTAGAATGCAATATTTGATGTAACTTTTAGAAAGAAATTTGATATTTTACCACGGATTTGATGTACAAAACTGGATTAAAACCTTTGATAAAGTAATATTTGTATATTTATATTTACCACAATATAAAATGTTTCCTTATGTACTAGAAATCAATAAAAGATATCTCCACCTCGCTCTAGAACACGTGCAATCATGCAGGTGTTACTGTTGAGAAGCAAAAACCTATATGCCAAACTGTCTTGGACATTAATACCTAAGGCATACGGCTTAGTAAACAAAGCAGTTATGATCTTTTTCTTATGCGCGTAATTTAGTTGTTATCCATTGTCCCATGTCTCCGTTAGGTCTCTGGTATGTCTCCAGTCTCCATTATGTATCCAATATGTCTCTGTTAGGTCTCTGTTATGTCTCTGGTATGTCTCTAGTCTCCAATATGTCTCTAGTCCCCATTATGTATCCAATATGTCTCTGTTATGTCTCTGGTATGTCTCTAGTCTCCAGTATGTCTCTAGTCCCCATTATGTATCCAATATGTATCCAATATGTCTCTGTTAGGTCTCTGTTATGTCTCTGGTATGTCTCCAGTCTCCATTATGTCCCCAGTCGCTGCTATGTCTCTAATAGATACTATAAAAGGGCCGGGGCAGGCCGTCGCAGGTCATTCTTCAAATATCAACGAGACTAACAGTGTCCCTGGCTATCGTGTATTATACTGGTGAGTGAAGTTACTCTGCTATTGTTTCTCTGTTTGTACTTACTTGGAAATTATTCTAAGTGATTGTAAACTTTGAAATTGTGTCTCTGTTTGGTTGTGCGAAGACAATATCTTTGTACAGTTGAACTTAGGCTTGTAGTGGAGTTACTTTACTGTCAGTTGGGGGTTATTTTAGTGTTCTATTTATAGTGTAGTGTTACATTTTAATTAAGTGCAGAGTTATTTGTAGTTTAACGTGTATAGTGAAGTTTCTACGCTGTGATTTCCTAAGTGTCATTAAGCAATACAAAGACTGGGTCGATGTATGGCTGAGATTTGGGAAAGCATCTGTGTTTGATTTTATAGGAAGTGATTCTTGTAAAGTTAAGCCCAGATCATAGTAATTAAAGGAAATTTCACTTGTCGGTTTATTTATTTGATTTTACAAAGAGTTGTGTTAGTAAAATTGAACTTAGTTTTCTATGGGGTTGTTTTGCTATTTTACTAAGCCAGGTCATTGCTTGGGCAGACAGTTTGCCCGACTAAGCGCTTCTTACCTAACGGTGCCAAAAAGGAGCGATTAGGAGTCTTTTGTTCCAAGTCTGAGGAGGCTTGGCGTCTTTTTTTATACTTACAAAAGGCGAACATTCCTCCCTGGTCTCAAGGTCCAGCTGCTAGATGGAAGTGAGGACTTTCGCGATTGAAGAAAGACATTAGGAGTAATCCTTGCTCACTGAAGTCAGCAGTAATTGAGGCTAGGTCTTGTATTATATATATTTATTTACTCGGTGCTCTGGGTCACGATGGTGCTGGTTGCTGGGGATTTCAGTTGTGATTGATCCATACCTAAACGACAAAGTTTTGATCGCAGCTGGGTCTCCTCAGGTGACTGGCGTTGGAGTGTCCTAGAATACTGGATATATACACGGATAGGGCGGTCTACTCTCTGCTACCTAGTCTGCGGACGCAGAGGGGGGGATCTGACCGACACAAGCCTATAGGTTGCCTATCTCAGCTTCGCTGGCTGAACTGTACAGTTCTAGTAGGGATACACTTGTGCATATTCTGAACTCAAGATCTATGGTAAGTGATGATCTGTGGTTCAGATATGCTAGATTAGGGAAAACTATAGGAGTAGGGTAGAGTCACACACACTATATCTATGAAATTAGGGTTGTTTTACGATTGGTCTTGAAGTATAATTGATAGGTGTGTATTTCTTTGGATTAAATGGACTTTAAATGTGGTGTTTACTATCTTAAAATATGTGATAAACTGGTAATTCATAAAATCTCTTAATACTTAATTTATCTGAGTGTAATTAATAATTGTGGTAGCAATTTCTGATCTCTCGGTGTAGCTGCGGAACGCTAAGTGTTGCTAACTGGTTATTCAAGGTAAATTCTATCAAATTGGCTAGGGAAACAAACTGTCTTTGGAATAAAAGGATTGTTTGTTATAGGGTCCAGTGGCATGCGAGCGCCGTCCACTGATGGAAAGTCAAAAGCTTAAAAAAGTTAGTAGACTTACTTAGTTCTCATAAAAGTTAGCGACTACTCGGTGTTTCGTTGAAACATTAAAAAGATCGAGAAGTTATGGTCTATTAGCAGTATTGGGGAAAGGGGGTTTAGCTAGGGAAAAAGAAACAAAACAAAAAGGGGGTTAGTTCGTAGATAGATAGCCCTTCAGGCTTACTTGCTTAGGATCCTGATAAAGTGGTTTGGTCAGGTCAGGGGTCCCATACCGTATCGCAAGCCCTTGCCCAAGCCGGGACCACTAATAAGGCGTAGCGGATGATTACAAAAATATTTTAAATATTCATTTTCTAAGTGCTGCAATAAACTAGTTCAAAAACCAAAATATTTACATTACATCATTATTCTTATTATAACTTCCTATTTCTGTAACGTTTTTAAATTATATTATGCTCTGACAACAGGTTATTTATATTTACAAATTAAAAAATAACTAGAGTTCAAAATATAGTCGTTACTCATTAAAGGATCTGGGTTATCGCGGATCACATCGAAGGGTTCTACATACTCTCACTAGACGATGATGAAGGCCAAATTTACGGGGTATATTTAAAGGGAGGTTATCCATACTGTTGGTTAGTCAAGTAAGTAAGTAAATAAGTAAGGTGAGCGGCGGTTTAGTTACATTTTGGTGCCGTGACCAGGATCTAAGATGTGCTCTTTAGAACACATCTTGGATACCAAGGTTTACAAATAAATAATAGAAAGTAGCCGTTACAAGGCTACATTTTGTTGCTGTGAGGCGGAGTGTGTACACTATATTTTGAACTCTTAAATAAAATTAAAACAATAAGAAACATTTATTATTCATAAAAATAATAAAAACATATATAATATTTCCATTTATCATTTTTCATTACTTAAAATTAATATCTCCTTGTTTCCTTGATACCTGAAAAAAAAAAAATAGCAAAATTAATACCCATCTTATTAATTTATCAATTATAATGCTTCATTTAAAAGGGGGTAGGTGTGGGAAATAATTTAACTATAGCTGACCCGGACTTTGATTACATTTAAGGTACAAAAAAGAAAGTAAAATGAACAGACCAGCCCGAAAGCGTGTGGCAACAGCCAAAGCTCGAGAGAATGAACCAACTAGAAAAACCAAGAAAAACACTTTGTCTACAATACCGGAGGAACCAACTCAAACAGAAACAACTTCAGCGGTACCCGCTCCAGTGAGACTACGAAGACCAGTTGCACAACCAGCTAAGAAGAAACCGTCTACCCCAACTACCACGGGGAGAGGGTTATTTTACAATATGTTACGAAGGACTGAGCAAAAAATGGTCGCCGGGTTAAGCCAGTTGAGGAACGAGCTGCAGGCGGCGATCTATCCTCAAGAAGAAGCCCTTATACCTGAGGTCATGACAGAAGACACTATCAATCAAAATGAACACGTCACGAGCGAGCCAGAACTAACTCATGAAGAAAGAAGAAATATAATCTATAATCTGAAAAATATCAACGTGGAGCGGCCTAAATTTGGGAAAACATCGTCGCACCCTGTCACCTTCCTTGAAGATCTAGAAGCCTACCTAAAGAAGACTTCAGCAGAAGGCCATGAACTCGAGACTATCATCGAATGCTTAGAAGGAACTGCAAGAGACTGGGCCAGGGTATACAAGGACCGATGGAACACAGTTGAAGATTTCAAGGAAGATTTTCTAAAATCACATTGGGGGGAATTCGAGCAGAACGAACTAAGAAGAAAGATAGTACATGGATTCTATGACAAAAATGAAGGTTCAATGCACAACTATTTCATCAAGATAGTGGGACAAGCGAAGACACTCAACTACGTCGTGCCCGAGACGCAATTAGTAACTGACATCATGCGCCACTTCCCACGTTACATTCAACAAGCGTTTATTACGTCGAAAGCTATGACCATCTTAGAAGCGGCAGAATTTCTTCGGTCCATGGACGACGTAAATAAGCAGGAACCTCGATTCAACAGCCCCAGCGCTAGTACCACCACAAAACCTGCGGAAAAGAAGAAGTCTCAACCACCAAATAACTACCAGAACTGGCGACGACCTGAAAATCCAGAACGCAAGACATCAGCAATAGAAGTTGAAGACTCGGAAAACTAGAAAAGGCTGTCAAAAACGTCCCCGGATCAGCTATAGATAGGGTCGCTAGTTTAAGAATAATGACTAAAATGAATTGGAAACCCGGGCAGTTACTAGGTGTGAATGGGAGGGGATTGCGGGCGCCCATAGAGATTAAACCATCTAATAGGGAACATAATGAAGGGTTAGGATATCACCAAAATAATGAATCAGACATTATAGAACTAGATTGCATCGTTAACGTCTTGAAACTAAAAGGAGAGCAACTTGAACTAATAGGCAATGAAAAGGTTATTACTTCTGTTTTCGAAGAGTTAGATAATGAAAAAAATAAACGCGATAATTTTAGATCAGAAATAATTATTCACGTTAGGGACTATGATATAGCGGCTTTGCTCGATACGGGTAGTGATGTCACATGCATATCACAGGAATTATGGGATGAAATAAAACACAAACACCCTGATATTCCAATCATGCCGATAAAAACCTTTTTCATAAAATCAGCTTCGGGACATAAAAGTAAAGAAATCAAATACATGGTTTTGCTACCGGTGCGTCTAGAAACTCTTGAATTGGACGTTAATTTTGTAGTAATACCTAACTTGAACTTTCCTTTGATATTTGGGTTTGATTGGTTAAAAGAGAAGGAAGCGACCATTCAACTCTGTAAAGATGATTGCGGTGTAAATATTCGTCATAATGGTAAAAATGAGTGGGTTAGATTTCATACTCAGGAAGACGAATTAAATTGGGTAAATCAAGCTCAAATAGAAGATCCTAGACCACGTGGTTCTTATACAACTGGAGTAGTCTTACAAAATAATGAACAAAAAGCCTTGCAAAATGTACTGGGAAAATACAATAAACTATTTGAGGATAGGCTCGGTAGAGCAAATTGTTACAAACATGTCATAAAAATGGAAAAACATACACCTATTGTCAAAAGAACCTACCCTGTACCTTATGCTTATAGGGATAAAGTCGAAAATAAATTGATAGAACTGGAAAACCAGGGAATAATAAGCCGTTCACAAACAGAATACTGCAGCCCACTAACATTTACTCTAAAAAAGGATGGTTCTATACGGGTATTACTAGATGCCAGGGAAATAAATAAATATATGATTGCAGAAACAGAGAAACCGACACTACAACTTGATGTACTAAACTCATTTCATGGGGCTAATTACATCAGTGTAATAGATTTGAACAATGCATACTTCCAGATCCCCATATCGGAGGAAAGTCGGAAATATACCGGTTTTACTTTTAATGGAAAATCATATGTGTACAACGTACTACCACAAGGGCTTAAGACTTCTGTCGGTAGCTTTAGCAGGGCGATGGATCGAATATTAGGACATGACGTGAGAGATTTTTGTGTCAATTACCTAGATGACCTCGCAATTATAACAACCGGCACATTACAACAACACTTAGAGCACCTGGACATAGTCTTGGGAAAGTTGCAGAAAGCAGGGCTTACTTGCAATTTAGAAAAATGCAAATTCCTTTGTAAAGAGGTTAATATGCTAGGATATATAATATCCACAGATGGAATTAGGACTGATCCTGAAAAAATCAAATCAATACAGGATTTTCCAGTCCCAAGAAAAATTAAGCATGTTAGGGCATTTTTAGGTCTTTGCAATTTCTATAGGAGATTTGTACCTAACTACAATAATTACATACAACCCCTGTGCAACCTTTTAAAGAAAAACGTAGTTTGGAAATGGGATTTCGAAGAGCAACAGGCATTTGACAAAATAAAAGCTAGCTTTATTGACATAGTACAGCTACAGCATCCCGACTTTAAAAAGCAGTTCTACCTGAAACTGACAGTTCAGGTATAGGCTTGGCCGGAGTGCTATACCAACTGGATGAAAAGGGACAAAAAAGAATACTAGGCTTTCATAGTAAATCCTTACGAGGGGCCCAACTCAACTACACCACGACTGAAAAGGAGTTTTATGCAGTAATAGCATGTCTAGAGAAATTCGAGACTTATCTGAGAGGATCAAAGGTCACTATAAGAACGGATCATAAGGCTTTGTTGTTTGTAAAGAATTGGAAGTTGTACAATGCCCGCGTCATAAGATGGATAAACTATCTAGAACAATTCCAGTATGAAATACAACATGTCAAGGGTAAAGAAAACGTGGGGGCCGACGTTCTATCTAGATATCCTCCTCATAGCGACCTATTGCAAGAAGATAAGGTACGATTGCCAGAAATACTTTATACAGAAACCGGTGTAAACAAAGCTTTAATAAACAGAATGAAGAAGATACCCGAATTACAGAAAAATGATCCTGAGATTTGCCAAATAATTCAAGAATTAGAAAATAATACCCATTCGAACAGAGCCGGAAGAATAATACAGAGATGCTCGCTAGAAAATGGGATCTTGTATTTCAGCCCAGGCGGGACGGCAGAGAAGGTCATTTACTTGCCACAAGAATTGATAAACGAAACTGTACAACAGGTGCATTTAGAAATGGGTCATCAGGGTGCTTATAAGGTCATAAAATACATTAAGGACCGATTTTACTGGAGGGGTTTAACAAGACATATTAAGTATATACTAAAATGTTGCCCTGTCTGTCAAATGGTGAAAACTGATCATGTAAAATACGTAGGACCCTGTCAATCGATAACTACTAGCAACATTGGAGACCTAATTATGGCAGACTTATACGGACCCTTACCATCAGGGCAATTCGGTATGAACTACATCTTAGTGATTCAGGACTCTTTCAGTAAATTCGTTAAACTATATGCCCTAAGAAAAGCAACCGCTGCAACTGTAGTAGGAAAAATGAAACAATTCTTCAAAATTATCAAACCAAAAGCAGTAATGACAGATAACGGCAGTCAATTTGCAAGTGACCAATGGTGTAAATTCATGAAAAATGAAGGAGTAAAGGTCATTTACACTACAGTTCGCAATCCAAGGCCGAATACAACTGAAAGGGTGAACAAAGAGCTTGGAAGACTGTTTAGGACATATTGTGAGAAAAGGCATCAAAGCTGGGTTAAAATCCTACCAAAATTAGAGGTATTATATAACAACACCTTTCACGACAGCATAGGATACACACCATGTGAAGTAATGTACGGACAACCTACTCAACTATCTTTTGATAAAGACATAAGAAAAACAATTCAGTTGAACCTTGAAGATATTAGAAACAAAGTAAAATTAAATTTAAAAAAATCCGCGGAATATAGACAGGCTAAGTTTAACCAAAATTTTAGATTGATTCAATACCAAGTAGGAGATTGGGTGAAAATTAGGAAAATCAATAAGTCAAACGCTCAGCAGAAAATCACAAAAAAATTTGAGCCTATCTATGAGGGCCCGTACGTCATCGCCGCAATCCCCTTCCAAAATGTTCACATTCTGGTAGATCCGTATACTAACAAGGTGAGGGGTAAGTTCAACACGATTCACCTCTCCAGGTACTACACGGGAAAGGCTGATCCGGGGGCCGAAAGACTGAATTAAACCAGGACTATGAATAAATAATAAAAAAAATTTTTTAATTACATATTGTGATTAACTGTTGATTGAATTAATGATTGTAATTTTTATTTGTGTAGCTTAAGTTCATGTGTGTTTTATAACTGTGTTTTTGGGTAAAAATTGATTAATGATTATTTGACAGCTTGTAGATTTCTTTTATTTTTTTTTATTTTAATTGTGTTAAAGTGGTATGTACAACCTTATAATGTAAGAATTGATTAATTTTGTATCCATTAAGCCTGATTAAAAATAATTGGAACATTGAAAACAGAAATATTATGAATATTTTACAATAATTTCTACTAATGTCGACAATTCCCATATTTCACAACATTTTGGAATGTGTCCTAACGTCGAAAGTTTCACCACTGATGTGTATTTGAAATAAATAATTTGTTTTCTATATTACTTTGTTTCCCTTCACTCCCAGATAGAGAACCCTAAACTTTACGTTGAGGCGAGAACATGTTTGTGAGCTAATACATCTATGAAATAAAAGGATTTGAGAACTTTGAGAATCACAGACATGTTTTCGTTGATCAAGTTTATCGAAGAAAAAAAGAAATGATTTTAACATTTAAGTACCTGAGAACCGTTATGGATAGGTGTGTGACAAAAAGGAAATAACAAATAGAACGAGAGCGGCGTTCCAGAATCTACTGAAGCAGAGGGGCCGGTGAAAAGAGAGAAATTATACAGGGAAGTATGAGTAAGAGGTGAGTAACTACTAAAAGAAAGTGTATGAAGCCATAGACACTCTCAAAATATCTTCTTCAGGACCAATCGACTACTAAGAGTTGGTTTAGGACCACTACTGAATTACTAAAACAATATAAGGTCAAGTACCTGATTGAAGTTGTTATTGCACTCCCAGTTGAATACATCCCGCAGCGACAAGTTGTTATCACACTCCGAGTGGAATACATCTTTCATGAATGCAGCTTCTTGAAGTCAGGAAAAACACCGGCATCACACACTTGATTTTCAGAACATGCAAAATAGTAGTACTTGATGATCTGAAAATAAATAATAGTCCTTGTAAGACATATTTCCTAGTCCATTTGTTAAGGAAGAAATGAGTGCAAAATAAACAAAATGGTTTTAAATAATAGGGGTAATACTTACTCAGGGCTAGACGAAAGATATAGACAAGAATAGTATCTGAAGAAAGATGTCAAGTATAGTTGACATCGCTTTCATCATGCTTGTAAAATTATAGAACGTCAACTAAATATAATAGGATTCTTCTCTTTCCTGAAAAGTACAACAGAAAATATTTATTAAAGTACAATCAATCGGTCTAGATACAAGTACAGAAGGATCGCTGTCAGCAACTACTCAAAGGACCGTGTGCGCCATTGAGTTCTGTGGTGAAACAAGGAGGCTGTTATCCTTTAAGGACAAGACAATAAGCACGCGGCCATCGGGAAGTTTAACAGAAACATTGAGTAAGTCAGATAAAGGTTAAGTAAAAAATATAGGTAAAAGTGTAAAAGAATTTATTGTATTAGGACACACAACAATACGTGGCGCATCGCATCGCCATGACACCCAGAGTGATAGAGTGAGATAGCAAGAATACCTATCTCACATGCATAGACAAACACATATAGAAACTTATTACATTGTTTATCACACCCCCTTTCAATGTAATAATGTTTACTAACTAACAAAAAACAATACCATTATACCTTTAACTTAAAAGCAATTAACAACTTGACACATTCTCAAAATAAAGAGCACAAAAAAATTAGTTATTCAGGCCACACATCTTCACAAATTTTGACAACATGTTATTTTTCAGGCACTTTGTGAACATGTCTGCAACCTGATCCTCCGTTTTTACATATTTAACAACAACCTTATTATTTTCTATTATTTCCCTAATAAAATGGTGTTTAATATCAATGTGTTTCAATCTTTTTACACTGTTTGTATGAGCCACTTTAATCGAAGACTGGTTGTCACAATAAATCACAACTGGAGACACATTTCTGAAATTTAGATCATGACAGATATTAATCAGCCAGCAGGCTTCAGTACCAGCCATCGTCAGTGATACATACTCACTCTCCGTAGATGAAATGCTTACTGTGCTTTGCTTTTTCGAGCACCAAGATATTAAACAATTACAAAAGCTAAAGCAAAACCCAGTTGTCGACTTTCTATCTCGAAGATCTCCTCCCCAATCTGAATCGCAAAACCCTACAAGCATTTCATCATTGCATTTAAACACCAATTTATAATCCAATGTGTGTTTGATGTATCGCAATACTCTTTTTAAAGCTGTTAGCAACATTTCACTAGCCGAGTCTTGGTACCTGCTTAGTATAGACATAGCAGCACAAATATCAGGCCTAGTACCTAAAGCCGCATACATCAAGCACCCAATGATTTGTCTGCAAATATTTACAGTACTACTGTTACATTTTTCACCTTCAAGCACTTGAGTGTTGAAATTATAGTCCATGGGGGTACTAACAGGTTTGCAATCATACATATTAAACCTTTTAAAACTTTTTCAAGATATTTCTTTTGACATAGTTCAGTAACTCCAGTCTCTAAATTTTGGTTGACATTTATTCCCAAAAAATCTGACACTAAGTCCAAATCTTTCATTTCAAACTCCTTTTTCAAAACTGTTTTTAACCCCATGACCTGTTCCTCATCAGTACCAAAAATCAAAATATCATCAACATATATCAGTAAATACATTTGTTTCTGACCTTCACATTTGGAATAAAGACAGCAATCAGCCTGAGATCTCTTAAACCCTTCCTTAATCATGACAGAATTGAATTTGTTATTCCAATATTTGGGTGATTTCTTTAAGCCATACAATGACTTGTTTAATTTCACAATATTTTTATTATCTTCAAATGCACCCTCTGGCAATCTAATATAAACATCTTCCTCAATTTCCCCATACAAAAATGCCCCTGTCACATCCATTTGATGGACCGGCAGACCTAGTTTAGTGGCTGCTGCCACAAACAGTCTGAAAGTTGCGAGCTTGGCAACTGGTGCATAAATGTCATTCAAATCGATATCATCATTCTGTTCGAAGCCGCGAGCTACTAATCTAGCTTTATATTGACATGATCCATTATTTGTTTTTATTTTAAAAACCCACTTACTACTAATCACTTTGTCTCTAACCTTTTGATCACAGACTGTCCAAGTGTTATTGTCTTTCAGGGTTTGCAGCTCCCTTGCATTGCACTTTTCCACTCTGACACATTTGCACTATTAATTGCCTCACTATAAGTTTTAGGTTCATCACTATCACTCATCACATTATTACAATTACACAAGACAGAAGGCTTCTTGACTCGCTTTCCCCGACCTAAAGGTTCCTCAACTTCTCTTGTCTGGACGTGGTCATCACAGTTGTCAACCTGGACAGAACTGTCCTCAGCCTCATCATAGATAGAGTCTGAATGGTTTTTTGAGCTATCTTGAGTATCATCAGCATTTTGTACCTGACAGCTGGAGTCATTTGTCCCATCTTGACCCTGCAGTTGAGTCTCTTCATCATCTTGGCTAAGCACTTCACATGGTATCATTAAACTATATGGGATAAGTGAACTTTTCTTTACATTGCCTTCAGTCACAAAAACAATATCTCTTTTTGTTTCAACATCATTCTTCTCGGGAAAATAAATCCTATACCCTTTAGTGGTTTCTCCATATCCAACTAAAAAGCCTTTTTCTCCCTTAGCGTCCCATTTGTGTCTCTTGACCTTCGGAATATGGGCATACACTGGTGTTCCGAACACTTTAAGGAGATTTATGTCATAACTTTTGCCTGTCCATAACTCGTATGGAGACTGTTCTTGAACTGAGCTTTTCCCGGTTCTATTTAACACGTAGGCAGCTGTGTTAACAGCTTCCGCCCACAGACTAATTGGTAAGTCTTTCGATAGCAACATTGTCCTGCCAGCTTCCACTAAAATGCGATTTTCAATTTCAATTTTGCCATTCTGTTCCGCTGTATATGGTATCGAAGTCTGGTGTATTATTCCCTTTGCAGAAAGGAACTCTTTCACATCTCTATTTAGAAATTCTGTTCCACAGTCACTTCTGAAAATCTTCACCCTGTTACCAGTCTCAGTTTCTGCTTGATTAATGAAGTTTTTGACGCACGCCTTTATCTCATCCTTGCCTTTTATGAAATACACTTTCCTGTACTTAGAGTAGTCATCTTTAAATACTACGTAATATCTGGATCCTCCAATTGACGGTTCTTCCATTGGCCCACAAGTGTCCGCGTGAATGATCTCGCATGTTCTTGTGCTCACATTTTCGCTAGCTGGGTAGGGCAAGCGGTGAATTTTGCCCTTTAAGCAGCCCTCACATGTATCGATTTGGGTTTTATTTACTTCGATATTGTATTTCTTGAGCACATCTTTCACATACGTCATATTTTGGTGAGCTAACTTTTCGTGCCACTCGTGTAAATCAGCGTATTTAGAACCAGCTACATTGGCTGTACATGTATGTAAAAACCGAAAATTAAAATAATACATGCGTCCACTTCTTTCGGCAATAGCCATCAATTTATTATCTTTATAAAACTTGCTTTCATTTTCGCCGGTAACAACAACATAACCTTTTGACGTAGCACAGAAAACAGAAAACAGGTTGGTTTTCAATTCCGGAACGTGAAGTACGTTCTCTATGGCAGTCTCGATCCAGTCCGTTCCGTTCCACACTTGCACTGCCATCTGTCCTATACCGTGCACACGAACTTTCGCGTTGTTTCCTACAACTACGAATTTATTGTTAACGCGCGAATACGACGAAAACAGTTCAATGTCACGACACATATGCTCGCTCGCACCTTGGTCGACGAGAAATTTGGTGGTTTGGTAATCTTCACTGTCCATACTATCGACCACAAAAGCATTTCTTTCTTTGCTTTTTCTAAAACGACACTGGCTTTTTAAGTGTCCCGGTTTATTACAAAAATAACATTTCAAAACTTGTCGACTATCCTTGTGATGCATATTCTCATTCTTATTGTACCTGCATTCACTTTGGTAATGTCCGACGCGGTTGCAAGAAAAGCACTTAATTGACTTATTTTCCACTTTCTTTGCCACGAAAGCTGACGTCGACGGCAAATTCTTATCTTTTTCTTTTATTCTCTCTTCTTCAATCTGAAGTCTGGCCGCTAAGTTATCATACGTCTGCTTCTCCTCGGGAGCAGACTCCCATGCCGAAACAAAATGATTATAGGCTTCAGGCAACGACATGAGTATCTTCGTTATTACGAATTTATCAGATATGGTTTCGCCAAGCTGTTTCAGCTGGTTCTTCATCTCCTGTATTTTTGATAAAAAGACGGCCATTTGCACACCCTCTTCAAATTTGTACTGGAAGAAGCGCTGTTGAATTATGTGTATAGAAGTTTCAGACTTCTGTTCATACACACTCTGCAGTTTTTTTCACATTTCTGCTGACGTTTCACAAGCCAATATGTGTAACATGACTTCTTCCGTCATTCTTGTCACCATGAGCGCCTGAGCTTTCGCATCTTGCGACTCCCAACGTGCTCGTAGCTTTTCATCTTCTGGCTTCACGGTCGTCCCGTCTACTACTTTAAACAGACCCTGCCCTTTCAGTGACACCGAAGTTTGGAATTTCCACACATTCCAATTTTTGGAACCTTCCAGTTTAATTGCAGTACCTACTGCTCCTGCACTCTGTGAAGAGATCTTCTCTTCTTCCATCCTGTAGGCCCTCCTTCCTTGGTCGAATACTTCGACCAAGTATTCCCTTCCCGGTGCGAAAATTCAAGATGGTCGCCGCCCCGCAAACCGGTATTTTTGAAAATGTTTTGGCGCTACAGTTTTCCCCTTTTAACCTATATTTTCTTTTCTTTATTTAGTTAGGTGCCTGGGCCCATAACCAGATAAAGGTTAAGTAAAAAATATAGGTAAAAGTGTAAAAGAATTTATTGTATTAGGACACACAACAATACGTGGCGCATCGCATCGCCATGACACCCAGAGTGATAGAGTGAGATAGCAAGAATACCTATCTCACATGCATAGACAAACACATATAGAAACTTATTACATTGTTTATCACAAAGTCACACTTGGCGTTATGAAAAATTACTATTTTGCCAGAGCATTCATGATATAAATAACTAGGTACATATTGTTACAAATAGCAGGATACAAAAGGGTAATTTAAGAGCAATTAGAACTAGGTGGAGAATTAAAGTTTCATTGTTCCGCAAAAGATTAAAGAAATCTAAAAAAAAAGAAAATATTTACCTGTGATTTGATTAAAACATCGTGGTCAATTAAATGAAAATAAAATTGATTATAATGTTCTTCTTCAAGTGATTAATTTGATTGAAAAATAGCAAATCTGAAACAAGAACAAACATGAATTGAGTGTAAGAGAATTACTGTAAAGTTGTTTAGAAATCGAGCAAAACTGGTACATATTGACACACATAAAAGGAAAATTGGGACATTATGACAGTCTAAAAGAGGAATCGGCATTTAAAGTAATAATCATCAAGCATAGTAACCCAGGGAAAAACAAAGAGAGGTTATAAGTATTATAAAGCATTTTGACACCAATTTGGCTCGAAAAGTTCGTTAATACGTTGTCCATAGAATATAATTAGAGAAAATGTATATATAAATACGATAACATATGGTTGAAATGCAATAAAAGATGAGATAAACACACAGCATCAAATCTAGGCAATCTGTCATAACCTCAAACTTCACTATGAAAATATTTTGCTTACAAAGGCAATTTATGCTTACTTTCACGATTTCCACATGTTGTGATAAAGGAACAATTAGGATAAACTCGCTTGGAACCTTCTAAAGAAGGAATTTCCGTCGTTTTCACATTTTCCTATTTTTACAATGGCGCAGGAGTTCAAGGAGTTGAAACTGACATGACATTGTTCGTCCTGGGACATGGAGAATAAAGATAAAGGAGCAACCTTTTTATGTATCAGGAGTGTACATATGAAAGAAAAAAGTAGATGGCACTGCATTTGCAAGTATTTAAGGGTTCAACGATTTCTCAAATCTCTCGATAGTATCATCACTTACGGAGCAAAAGGTTCCGGGTTCAAAATCCTGATTAAAACTTTAATTTTTATTTCTATAAGTTATCCTGAAATATTTGTTACAGCTTTTCGAAGTTTCATTCGCAAGATTTACCTAAAATGGGGCAGACAAGTGAAATAAATAAAACAACAACTAGACATATTTAAAACGTACAAAAAGACCGTTGTCAGAATCGAATCAGGGAACATCTGCAAGCGAAGCCGGCGTGCAGCTGCGGTAATACATCTTGAGTAGCTCAAACAACATACAGAATAAAACGTCTAACACCAATACGCTGAGCATTGAGAGAGATATACACTCCTAGCGGGGAGATTTGTGACTACAATTTTTTTTGCGGCTGTTTTACTTCGATGAATTTTCCTCCCTACTTGTATTCTCCATAATCTAAGCTTTGTGTCGTTCGGAAATTTATAAACGTCAAATAAATTCTAACATAGCTTGATGGATTAAAAATAAATAATTAATGAAATTTTACACTATATGGCGTTCAATATCATTAGAAAGGAGTGATTTCACATTAACAATTATGTATCAATAAAAATACGGAACAAAGAAGTAAAACAAGAATCACATTCCTGAACTATTATCATGTTTAGAGTTTTTGGACGAATTGGGTCTGTTCGAGGTAATTAAAAAACCGTCCTGAATTGTCGAAAGAAGATTTCACAGAAATATCCTCAAATGAAATAAAGAAACAAATATATATTGAAATAAAAGAAAGGGAAATAAGTTTGAAAAAATAAGAAATTCAAAAGGAATTGATGCCGTATGTTGCATGAAAGACTGTCAAACATGACAGTTGTCAGACTGTTTGATCTAATAATCTCTGTAATTTTAAGAAGATTTTCCGATTTTCTGATATTATAAAGGAAAAAATAGTTACCTTCTATTTGATTGAAGAAAAGATGACATGTAATTACATCTGTTGAAAGGTTGAAAGATCCTGAAAGCAAAAGATATGATAAGAGATGAAATTAATAACGTATGATTGACAAGGAGGGGAGGTTATTGCATGGTTATTAGGACAATCATGTAGAGAATGTACTTTTAAGAACTATTATACGATTATGGACCAGTCAAGAGGGAGAAACAAGGAACATCAATATCACATTTCTTGTAAACTACAGACAGGAAACAGTGAGACCTTGGCATTCTGGAAATACCATGGTGCAATGAAACTCAGTCTACTAGAAAAATAGGAGTGATTAAGGAAGGAATCCACATGAGAGTACTTGTATCATTTGCATCAATGATGCGTGCGTTCAGAAAAAAAAAGAGAAATACAATATATATGGAAATATACATACTTGTGGTGGCCAGACTGTGAAGTTATCATTGCCAAGTATGCCCAACTGAAAATGAGAAAAGAACAATGTTATATAATGTTGAAATTTAAAGAAGAGGACAGGAGATACAAATACATTACCTCTATCTCGAATAAATTATCTATATTTGTGCTATTTCCACCTTGTGGCTCGGCTACCTGGCAAAAGAAAATTGGTGTTTAGTTTTAATAAATAAATGAGAAGTGCTAAAATAGAAAAATTGTAGTATAATTTCCCCTAGAATACTATAATTAATCAACGGTGAACTAACATGACAATGTGACCCAGTGATGGTGCTACAATTATCACACATATCTGTATGCATATTTTTGTGTATACTCACAGTAACTAATTGCTCTAAAAGAAGCTCTTCAGATGGGTCTAGAAATATTTCTTGACTTGGCTCTTGACAAACTTGGTGTGGAATAATTGTCATAGGATCACAGGTCGGCATCGCTTCGGGCTTGTTTGTCTATAAAATAAAATAGATTAGTGATTATTAGTTTATTTGTATTCATAATTTATGTAAGGGAAGATGGTTATATTACTTACTTCAGTTGTGAGTCCTCGGTTAAATTCATCTATAGTCGGAAGGAAAACTTCAATCTCCGTGGTCTAAAAGAAAAGAATATATTTTGTAATGATTAAGTAATGTACTTTGTCGAATGTAAGCACAAGTAAGGAACACTTTTTTATACTCAAACTTTTGTAGACAACCTGGTTCAGTACAGCAATAAAGATAGCATATATTTTGAACAAATGCTTACCCGAAGTGTATTGTAGGTTGTGGGTTCTTCGGTAACCGACAAAATTTTTGGAAGGTGTTTCATTTGTTTCTAATAGAAAAGAAATATATATATATATATATTGTATACATAACAGTATTCAAGTTAACCATACTGTTTATGAATGTCAGTCGAAATAATTACCTTTTTGCGTATTTGTCGTTTTTGGACAGTACGAATAAATTTGTTCACTTCTAGAATACTATAATTAAGACCAAATCTCGAATAATATTCAGTTATAAAATTATCTTTGGCTTTACGCCGTAGTAGATTTCTTCTTGAGTCGGGGTGGGTCACATCCCACAGCATGGGATAATTTTCTTCCAAAAAGTCCTGAGGTTTCATTTTTTACAAAGAAAAAAAAAAATATCGGAGACTGGAATTACTCAAGATTTGTTTTTTTTTTAGTTTGAAAATTAACCGAAAGTGCATTTCGTTTATCAACAAAATGTTTTTGATTAAAAGTTTGGCGCTAAATTTAATTTACAAAATGGTTGTCATTTTTAGCAAATTAAAAATTCATTTTTTATAAAAATTGACATTAGTTCCCCATAAAATTGCTTTATTTAAGTTTTAGAAAGTAAATTTCTCTAAAAATAAACAAAATTCGTTACTATCAAAGTAAGTGGTGCTCACACACAACCGTACAAGCACCAAACCACTACACTGAGACCATTTAATTACAGGTGTGGTGTGGCCGTGTGTTGGCCATTTTGATAACAAAGTGATGCTGCTACTCAACGCTAGATGGAGTAAAATAATCGATAATCCATGAAATATAACAGTTGACGTATGACAGCTGACAGTTGACGTATGACAGTTGACGTATGACATATGACGTATGTCAATGTGACAGTGTCAGCTTGACATTGACAGTCGCAAATGTTTTGCAAACAAGAATCGGTTTCGTTTATCGTTCCTTTGGAAGATAATAATATTTGGAGCAGTTTTATTCAGGAACTTCATAAGTAAAATTAGTGTAGTTATAGAAAAGTTAATGTCCGAAGTGCGAACAATAAATTAGATCAAAATATGCGATGTCGGATTACGGAGGCGCGGAAACCGAAAAGACCGTGTTTGAGGTTATGGATGTTATGTTTATTTTATGTTGTGGACGCAATAAGGGAAAGTAAAAGAGATAATCGATCACAGAAAAGTTTACCAGACAGTGAATTAATGTAAAAGTGTCTCTATAAGTGAAATGTTCAAGTGAATAAGTCCATAATGGTATATTAAAATTTTAAGTGTGAAAAGTGAATATACGTTCAGGCTGGTCTTTCTACATGAACATGGAGCCAACAAGTTTTGAAGACATTGGAAATCGCAGGTCAATACCAGTGTAATGTGTCAGTTTTCACAATAGAATGTTAAAATCCAGTTTTGGAACTGAATTTGTCGACTGAAAGGAAATAAATGTGGTAAGTGCTCAGAAATTTTATTAATGAGTTTTATTTCTGTTATATTAAGCAAACGAGACAGAAAGTTGTGTATCTTGTACAGTAATTTTGTGTTTTTAAGGAAAATTGAAAATAAATGAAAGCTAATAGCCAATTCTGAAATATTATTGCGTATATATAATGAAATGCTCCGATTCCTTATTCTGTGTAAATAGCGTAGCTTGCCGTTCATTTTCATCATTTTTGCGTTGACTAATTAAACCCTCCAATAGTGACTTTTAACATAGTTGTTTGAGACATGTTCAAGATACCACAGGAATATTAATTTCTGGGTAAAGCGTGCGCGGTATGGTGGGGAATTGGTAAAGATTGATCGGTATGTTAAGTGTGACTAAAGTAAAAATTTTAACAGTGAGATGCCAACATTTAGTGAATGTGATGATATTATATTTGTGTAGCATTTCAGTTTGTCAAAGAGTTTGAGATACGAGGAAGGCGTTCAGAAGAAAAGGTGACAGTATGGTTTTGGAGTCACTGTCCTATTTGTTAACAAGTTACCGAGTCTATTGGTGGTGCGGAGTGCCAAAATGTTAGTAGATCAATGAAAATTTTGAATTTTTTATAATTAAGGAATTAATTTGTAAGAAAACTTGTAGAGGTATCAAAACCACTTCAAAAGGATGATTCATGTTGTAGACCTAAAACGCCTATAAATGCGAAGGGTTTTCACAAGGTCACGCCACACTTTCCTGTCTTCAGCGATCCTTGTGGCACCACTGCAGCTCAAACCAACCACTGGTAGCCCATTGTCAACGGATTGCTTCCATGAACGAACAGGATTCCCGGGTCCACCGCTTGGATGATACAAAATTAATAAAATTTGTTTGTAATATGTGAAATAAGTGTACTACATGTTGGTTTTGTTATTACATGGTGTAATGTAAATTTTATGAATATATTGACCGCATGGGTCAACGACCTTTAATAGAAATGCACGGAAAATTCCAAATAATACATAATTTTATTTATTGCAGCACACAGATATGATAAATTATCTTTTAGTATTTTTCATCATTACCATTTTTATTACTTAATGAGGTTCTTCGAAAAAAAAAATATTGGGATGTAGTATTTAAAAAAAAAAAAAAAATATAGGGATGCTAAGTAGCAATTTTATTATGAATTAATTTTATACTAATCTCTTTGTTTGGTAAAATTTTAGAATAATAAATCAAAAAAAAAAAAACTTAGTGTTTACCTCTCTAACGGTAAGAAATGCCAGTCCATGCTTGGACATATATCCTTTTCAATTTTTTTTTAATATCAGATTAAACAACTTTTTGGTTGGTCTTTGACATAATAATAATTGTAGGTACATAGTAAAGTCCAGGTTGTCTGGAGTAGACATTATAAAAGGATGAGTATGGTTAGGAATGTGTTATATCATTCACGTTTCAATTGTTTTATAAATTTTTCATGAGGGTTTTATAACCTGAAAATGATATTTTGTACCCCAAAAACCTTCCCTCTGTACGATGCTTATATAAGCGAGAGTACAGATCCTTGCTCCTGTCCTTGTTTGCTTAGTTTATTGTACGAACATCAGACTAGAACGAGTCGCTATTTCTGCAGCTGACCGTATGTTTTATATGACTTATTGCATAACTTATTTTGACGTTGCATTATGACTTGTAATAAAGTATAATAAAAAAAAAAAAAATGATAATAGCATGAAATTATTAATAATGAACGATTTATTACAGGGGGGGCAAATTTTATTTTGTACAAACATTTTATTTAAAATATTTGGTTACTTTAAATTAATAATTATGTGAAATAAAAAAAATAATAATAAAAAGGGAAATGTCAGGGGAAAGTGGGATAAGATGGGCTATATATATATATATATATTTTAATTTGTACAATAGTTCATTTTCTTTTGTAGTATTATTTATTGTGATTACTTTTGAGGGTGCTGACTGTGTGTTGATATCGTGTGAAAGCGAAAATGAGGAGGGATGATTGTGTGTGTGTGGTTGAGACTCTATAGACAAATTTGGTGCTTAATGCATGTTCAGAGGTGGTGGGTGCTTTGATTGCATTAGTTACGGAATAAATGGATTGATACAGATAGACAGTGCTGGAAAGTGATCACAACTAGGTTGGTCGGGGTTATTCAGGGGAATAAACAGCGGGGGGCCGAGGGAAACACATTAGCCATAAAAAGCTTATCGGTTAGGTTAAAATCCATTTGGATTAGACCCATTTCAAGGGTAGTTTTTCGTGGTTACTCACTCTACAAGGTAATAAGACCCACACTGAATCCACACACCTCATATTGACTGGGATGTATATGACATTTGACATAGTTATGAGCCACAATCGTCTGGAGAGAACGAAGGCTCTTATGAATTTTGTTTTATTTGTTAAGTATTCAAAGATGAAAAGTGTAGTATCTTCAAATATTGTTTCATTCGATTAAATAAGTCTTTGATGATGAATAAATTTGTACCATGTCGAGGTATATGTTTATGTCATTTAAGGTTTGTTTTATAAAAAAAAAAAATCACACCCAAACAAACCTTAAGTCATTATATTTTATTCAAATATGAGACACGCGCCAAAACATGTGGCTGGGAGTGATTAGGTAGAGAAATTGGTTCGAGTTTCGACAATGGGATTTGAAGGCTTTGGACTTATAATGAGAGCTCAAAAGGTTTTCTTTATTCTGCGTGGGAAGTTCTTGCGAAACTTGTTTACACTAAGAAAGGTGGTTCTGGTCCAACAATGCGGATGGAATGAATATTCGTAGCGAACAGAGACAAGTTAGCGTAGGAACGGGTTAATAGGACCTATCAGATTCACAACCTGGTATCCCTGGCGGGCTGGAGATTACTGGGAAAAAGGTTATCATGGCTCATTGTCGGAATTCTGTTGAGCTGTTTTCAAAGCTGAGTCACTGGCAATCGCATAGTATTGAAATACACACTACACGTTTAAAAGAAAAAAGGGGAGGGAACATTCCTGACCAATCTAGAAAAAATATATTTTATTTTATGGTATCGGTTATTTTGCTAGAGTAGATTGAAAATTCTTGCAAAATTAACTTTGTAATTTGTAAGAATTTATCAATCGGGGCCGAAATGTGACAGAACAAGCATTTGTTCGTGGTCTTGTTCTTGCTTCTTTCTTAAATAAGACTTACATTGTCAAAGGCAACTGGAGACTTCTTTGCTCGACCCTTGGAAAGCATTCATCCAACGTTATTTCACTGGATATTTTAATTAATTCACTGTGGTACTTGGTCGCATGTTTCATCATATTATCTCACATAAAATTTCACTACCATTTGATGCAAAACAGGCTGGAAAAGCTTATTTATCAACAAGCTACGTTCACGTGTACGGAATACTGACACTGACAGCTGTCGTCTGAGTAGCGTTCCAATATTACATCTTGGTTTCAAATACATGTTAGGAAAATTGGTAAAGGTTAATTTTGAACATACTTCCTGGGAAATATATTTAGAATGCAATATTTGATGTAACTTTTAGAAAGAAATTTGATATTTTACCACGGATTTGATGTACAAAACTGGATTAAAACCTTTGATAAAGTAATATTTGTATATTTATATTTACCACAATATAAAATGTTTCCTTATGTACTAGAAATCAATAAAAGATATCTCCACCTCGCTCTAGAACACGTGCAATCATGCAGGTGTTACTGTTGAGAAGCAAAAACCTATATGCCAAACTGTCTTGGACATTAATACCTAAGGCATACGGCTTAGTAAACAAAGCAGTTATGATCTTTTTCTTATGCGCGTAATTTAGTTGTTATCCATTGTCCCATGTCTCCGTTAGGTCTCTGGTATGTCTCCAGTCTCCATTATGTATCCAATATGTCTCTGTTAGGTCTCTGTTATGTCTCTGGTATGTCTCTAGTCTCCAATATGTCTCTAGTCCCCATTATGTATCCAATATGTCTCTGTTATGTCTCTGGTATGTCTCTAGTCTCCAGTATGTCTCTAGTCCCCATTATGTATCCAATATGTATCCAATATGTCTCTGTTAGGTCTCTGTTATGTCTCTGGTATGTCTCCAGTCTCCATTATGTCCCCAGTCGCTGCTATGTCTCTAATAGATACTATAAAAGGGCCGGGGCAGGCCGTCGCAGGTCATTCTTCAAATATCAACGAGACTAACAGTGTCCCTGGCTATCGTGTATTATACTGGTGAGTGAAGTTACTCTGCTATTGTTTCTCTGTTTGTACTTACTTGGAAATTATTCTAAGTGATTGTAAACTTTGAAATTGTGTCTCTGTTTGGTTGTGCGAAGACAATATCTTTGTACAGTTGAACTTAGGCTTGTAGTGGAGTTACTTTACTGTCAGTTGGGGGTTATTTTAGTGTTCTATTTATAGTGTAGTGTTACATTTTAATTAAGTGCAGAGTTATTTGTAGTTTAACGTGTATAGTGAAGTTTCTACGCTGTGATTTCCTAAGTGTCATTAAGCAATACAAAGACTGGGTCGATGTATGGCTGAGATTTGGGAAAGCATCTGTGTTTGATTTTATAGGAAGTGATTCTTGTAAAGTTAAGCCCAGATCATAGTAATTAAAGGAAATTTCACTTGTCGGTTTATTTATTTGATTTTACAAAGAGTTGTGTTAGTAAAATTGAACTTAGTTTTCTATGGGGTTGTTTTGCTATTTTACTAAGCCAGGTCATTGCTTGGGCAGACAGTTTGCCCGACTAAGCGCTTCTTACCTAACGGTGCCAAAAAGGAGCGATTAGGAGTCTTTTGTTCCAAGTCTGAGGAGGCTTGGCGTCTTTTTTTATACTTACAAAAGGCGAACATTCCTCCCTGGTCTCAAGGTCCAGCTGCTAGATGGAAGTGAGGACTTTCGCGATTGAAGAAAGACATTAGGAGTAATCCTTGCTCACTGAAGTCAGCAGTAATTGAGGCTAGGTCTTGTATTATATATATTTATTTACTCGGTGCTCTGGGTCACGATGGTGCTGGTTGCTGGGGGATTTCAGTTGTGATTGATCCATACCTAAACGACAAAGTTTTGATCGCAGCTGGGTCTCCTCAGGTGACTGGCGTTGGAGTGTCCTAGAATACTGGATATATACACGGATAGGGCGGTCTACTCTCTGCTACCTAGTCTGCGGACGCAGAGGGGGGGATCTGACCGACACAAGCCTATAGGTTGCCTATCTCAGCTTCGCTGGCTGAACTGTACAGTTCTAGTAGGGATACACTTGTGCATATTCTGAACTCAAGATCTATGGTAAGTGATGATCTGTGGTTCAGATATGCTAGATTAGGGAAAACTATAGGAGTAGGGTAGAGTCACACACACTATATCTATGAAATTAGGGTTGTTTTACGATTGGTCTTGAAGTATAATTGATAGGTGTGTATTTCTTTGGATTAAATGGACTTTAAATGTGGTGTTTACTATCTTAAAATATGTGATAAACTGGTAATTCATAAAATCTCTTAATACTTAATTTATCTGAGTGTAATTAATAATTGTGGTAGCAATTTCTGATCTCTCGGTGTAGCTGCGGAACGCTAAGTGTTGCTAACTGGTTATTCAAGGTAAATTCTATCAAATTGGCTAGGGAAACAAACTGTCTTTGGAATAAAAGGATTGTTTGTTATAGGGTCCAGTGGCATGCGAGCGCCGTCCACTGATGGAAAGTCAAAAGCTTAAAAAAGTTAGTAGACTTACTTAGTTCTCATAAAAGTTAGCGACTACTCGGTGTTTCGTTGAAACATTAAAAAGATCGAGAAGTTATGGTCTATTAGCAGTATTGGGGAAAGGGGGGTTTAGCTAGGGAAAAAGAAACAAAACAAAAAGGGGGTTAGTTCGTAGATAGATAGCCCTTCAGGCTTACTTGCTTAGGATCCTGATAAAGTGGTTTGGTCAGGTCAGGGGTCCCATACCGTATCGCAAGCCCTTGCCCAAGCCGGGACCACTAATAAGGCGTAGCGGATGATTACAAAAATATTTTAAATATTCATTTTCTAAGTGCTGCAATAAACTAGTTCAAAAACCAAAATATTTACATTACATCATTATTCTTATTATAACTTCCTATTTCTGTAACGTTTTTAAATTATATTATGCTCTGACAACAGGTTATTTATATTTACAAATTAAAAAATAACTAGAGTTCAAAATATAGTCGTTACTCATTAAAGGATCTGGGTTATCGCGGATCACATCGAAGGGTTCTACATACTCTCACTAGACGATGATGAAGGCCAAATTTACGGGGTATATTTAAAGGGAGGTTATCCATACTGTTGGTTAGTCAAGTAAGTAAGTAAATAAGTAAGGTGAGCGGCGGTTTAGTTACAATATGAAATGTCCTGTAAATCTTATCATAACATTATTTGCGGTAAAGTTATTGTTTATTGGTCATGCACCAAGATACAATCTTAAAAATTATGAAAACGGCAACGAAAATGGTCATCCATGTATATGACGGTGCGCAGTGAGTATGATGGATAAATTAACATTAATTCTTTATGCAATACTGACAAAACTTATTATTTGAAAAGGTCATACATTTCGCCGTTTATTTTGTTATTATCAATATGTTTATATCAATTGCGGAAAAAATATAATTCATTGAGCTAGAAGCATGTTTTACTCACATCGGTTCCAATGCATATTTTCAAATATTTTGTTAGCTACTACAGTTACAACTAAAATTATTGAGAACCAATGATAGTACGCATAATATGCTTTCAAAAGATTCCTGTTAAATAAAATAGGATCTGAAAAATATAGAAAATTTGGTGACGGTCAGCATCCATACGTGGCCGGGCGCTGTGGCCCCTACTTAACCATATTTGTAATTACTTAGTTATATAATATCATACACCAATAAAACTTATGTTATTAGAAAGCACACGAAATTCCGCGTAAATCTTATACTAACATCAATTCCGGAAAGTTGTTGTTTATTGATTAAGAAGCATTTTTTACCAGTAGGTACTTGTGCGACTCATGGTCTATAAAACACATATTTTCAAATATTTTCTAAACAGCTACCTTTATGATTATAGTTATTTATAAAAAAATATAGTAAGTTTAATTAGCTTTGAAACGATACCTCTCGCATATGGATCCGTAAAATAGGACCTCAAAAATATTGAATACTTTACTACGGTCAGCGCCCATTTCTGCGACCGGGCAGAGTGACTCCTGCTAAACCAAATTCGTAATTACATGGTTATATATTATCATATACCAATGAAACTTATATTTTTAGAAAGAGCATGAATAGACGCGAAAATTTTATAATAACATCAATTGCGGTAAAGTTATTGTTTATTGAGTTAGACGCATTTTTTCTAGTACTTGTGCAATTAATGCGCGATAAAAAAACACATATTTTCAAATATTTCGTAAACGGTTACTTTTATGAGTATAGTTATTTAAAAACAATTAAAGTAGGTTTAATAAGCTTTCAAACGACACCTTGCACGAACAGATTGGTGCCATAGGACTCGAGATGTGAATAAATATCTATGATGGTCGGCCGCCATCTTTCTCCCCCTTTTTCTCAACCCGTCCCCCCTCCTTAAACTAAAACAGGTCAATTCGTAATCTGGAGATAACGAGGAACACATCCATACCTGTTTTAGGTATTTAGAAGAGATGTCGACGACTTTTTGTAAAAGAGGTCGTTTGGTCCCTGACTATAGTGCGCGAGGCGGGTGTAGACGCCGGGCACGGCGGAGCCGCAGCCGCGGCCGAACGACGGCTCTGGAGCGGCCCGCCCGAGTCGCCTTGTCAAAAATACTTATTTGTTATACAAGGGGGCAAAGTTGTATTTTAACGCCGAGTGTGGAATTGTAAAACGAGCGAGTGAAAGGATTCTATAGTTGAACCACGAGCGAAACGAGCGGTTCGAGAATAGAACTCAGGATAAAGTTCGCTCGGAACTCGGAGGAGAATAGAGTTCAGGAGAACTTGCGAGTTTTTTAACACACGAGAAGTAAAATACATTTGCACCCGAGTGTGACACAAAGCTTTTCCCCTCACTATAGCGACGAAACTACAACGCAAAAAATGCGTTTATCACTGCTTCCAGTAGTTCCACAGGTTACCATCTTTATTGATCATCTTTATTACTAGATTCACCTACTTATACCTATCAATTTGAAAGCAGTAAATTTGACTTTATTCAAAGTCAAATTACTTTACCCACCAGTGGATAAAATGCGTTTTTACCTGCTGGTATTAAAGGACAAAACACGTGTTTCCGAGCTAGTGAGGGGAAAATATATTTACCATATAGGAAGTCAAAGTTTACTGTCAAAGTAAAATGTGTAATCACAGTGTGCAGTGCATACACTGCCATCTCTTGACACAGGCTTATAACTTTTGAACATCAGTTTTGACAATTTGGCCCATATTCTTAGCTTGATATGTGTTAAAATGTCAAATATTAATATTAGCGCCATCTAGCTGAGCTGAGCGTACCCCAAAGGTGTAATGCCATCTAGGCCACCGTACCTTTTTCTGTATGGTACTGAGGTACGTTTTTTCTTAGACTTTATCTGTCTATACGGAGTTATATATGTCTTTGGTATAACCAAGCACTACTCCGCAAGAAAAACCCTTCAATCTTACCCCATGTCTCTTACTTATTAATGTAAATATTTCAGGCATCAAAAGCGTGTTACATGAAGATACCCGATGTCAAATGCCAAGAGAAGTGCCCCAACGGCAGACTCAAGTGTGGCCACGCGTGCCGCAGGACTTGTCATGTCAACGATGACCCGGACCATTTACGGGTAAGGTCCCTTAACATCTCTGACACACACATGACGAACGACAATGGCATGGGAAGGATCTAGCCGGATCTTTTCCTTTCACAATAGGCTACTTGCCTCCTCGTCATATCAGCTTCTTTTTAAGAACTGTCAAAACAAATTTTAACGTCTCGCTCTTATGGAATTAATGTGAAATCGAATTGAGTGACGTCACGGTCAACTCAGTTACTTTATATATTTCTACCTGACTTATTAAATATAAACTGGATTTAAAAATACTCCTGTCCATGTTTTTCTTATATTTATCTGATGCTTTATTTCGTGCATGGTATAAAATATTTTATTTGAAGTACAGTCAAGTTCCGTATTAATCGTAGACAGTTTTACTCCCAACTTATAGGGAAAACTAGGCTCAATAGGGATTAAACCGGTATCCTTTTAATATCTTCCTTCGCTGAAAAACAAAGTTCTCAGTGTACTTTACTCAACAACGCGTTAGCTACAGATACTGTGCCCATTTCGTTGAGTACCTTATAAAATAACCTAGAGAAGTGCGTGGAAGTGCTCCGTGAAAGACAGCAGACTCGCGAGAACAGTACGGTAGGGGTACCTCATTTGTATGTACACTAGTTTTACCCGCGGCTTCGCCTGCGTACTAATACTAACATTGTTCAAACTTTGGACCCCCATTTCACCCCCTTGGGAGGTGAATTTTGAATTAAATTCTTAGTGCTCCTCTACACCATAAAGACCTTACTTGCTAAATTTGGAATATCTAGAATCTTTGGTTTCGGCTGTGCATACACCACACACACTTTTGCTTTCTGACATACCAAGTCAGTTAGTCAGTCAGTTTCTTCTTTTATATATTTAGATACTGATTTAGCAGTACAAGTGCCCTAACATCAGGGACGTTAATCCTTATGATTTTCATTTCTTGAAACCTATTTCTTTTCCAGTACACTTGTCTGAAGGCGTGCCCGAAGGCAAAGAAAGGCTGCACGGCTAACTTGGAAGGGGACCTCGGCGAGCACAAATGTCTACGTTCCTGTTTCGAAGAGTGTCTCGATTGCAACGTTCAGGTATGTTATCCACAACAAGAGTTAAAGGTTGTACAGTATACTTTCTCATCTTTGGGAGCATTCCATGGGCTGTCCCGTACAAACGCATTGTTATTTCATGTTGAGATTTTTTTTCGGCGTTTAAAGCAGGCAATCACTTTTCTGTGCATAATTCTGCACATTTCCTTAGATAAAAATCCTCTTACACCAACCAATTTGCGATAAACAATAGTACATTACATCAGAGGCCGGGAAAATGAGGATTTCCGGCCAAGTGGGTATATACGGCCGAGCGAGCGTGCGAGCGAGGCCGGATAGGGATACGAGGCCGGGAATCCGTTTTCACGCCAAGGCATGTATAGTGCTTTTCTCAAACATACAATGAAATAAAAAAAATGCTCTAAAGGACAATATTTTATTAAAAAAGTTACTTTGCAGGCCTAGGCCTAAAAAATAATATGAAATCCCTTTACAGTCCTCTCGAGTTGTTGCGCCCAAAAAGCGATACTTCCCAGCCCATTTTAAGGAACGTAAAGACAATATTTCATTGCATGTTTGAGAAATATTTTAACTACAGTCAAGTTCCCTATTCAGGGGTTACAATATTTTGTCATGTCATAGTTAAACTATGACGTGTCCAGTATAAAATGGGCTAGAAGTGGATCAACAATTAAAGTCCGTCCGTACATTCTCTCTGATACTCAGACCACAGTAAAAATACCTATATGTGAAAATTCCTATCGTGAGTTGTACTTCAAATTACCTGATGTCTGCATTACACATGTTATGTCGTTAGGTCATCAAGAAGAGGTCCGGCTGCACGCACTCGCGGAGAGTCGCGTGCCACGAAGATGTGAACGCGAAGCCTTGTCGCGAGAAGTGCGCGCGCTCGCTACCCTGTACTCACTTCTGCAAGAAATTGTGCTTCGAGAAATGCGGGGACTGCAAGCAAAAGGTACCTACTCGTAGGTCTTACGAACGGCAGTAAGAACTGCTCAGGGTGAAACGCCGGAGTGGATTTTGTGGGTAGGGCTAAGATTTCCGTCTTTTCTCGTGATATTACTCCAATGACCTGTATCCTAGTGTGCCCTGACGAACGGTTGCTGTTGCACCAGGTAAAATAAATATGTTAGTGACAATTTAATAGTACGCGTTCACCCTTTTACCTCACTTGGTCTTAAAAGTTTATGTTGTGGAGAGGTACTCATTCTACTGTGTTTCGACAAATATTTATGTAAGAGACGACTCTTCCGTGGTTCTTCTAAGATACCACGAGGTATCTATAGCTTTGTAGTTGACACCTAATTATAATTTTTTCAGACGAAAAAAGCCATACCAGGATGCAACCACGAAATTGAGATCGAATGTGGACAAGAGCCCACCCGTGCTCTGTGCAAACAAAAATGCGAACGCATTATGGCGTGTGGACACGTCTGTCAGATGCGGTGCGGGGAGCCGTGTGACATGGTTAAGTGTACGGAGATCACTCCGCGCAAATTCTCGTCTCCTTGCGGACATAACGTGCAACGTGTCTCGGCAAGTTATGCAACAAGGTAAGTTTTTAGAAAAAGTTTTAATGTTTGTTCAGACTGAAGTGTGAGCGCATCATGTCGTGTGGACACGTCTGTCAAATGCGATGCGGGCAGATTTTCATTTCCTTGCGGCATTAACGTGCTACTGCCGTGTCTCGGAAAATTATAAAAACGAGTAACTTTTAAATGGTTCACCTCTGTTCAGAAGAATGGAATGTGAATGAACTCGGTCATGTTTGCCAAGCGCAGTGTAGCACCAATATGGCTGAATGTACTGATTGTCTGATTCTCACTTTTTATTTTGTAGTGTTTCTACTCTCTTTTGCCAGGCTGTAGGCCATCAGCGTTGTTTTCAATAATTTTACCCGTGCATGGTGAAACTATATCAGCATGGACCCACTCTTAGGTTACCAATTTTAGCGGATAGTTTTAAACATGACATGATATTGAATTAGGGAACAAATCAATAGTTATTTGTTTTACATGGGGGTACAGTTGTTGCTTAACCGCACGTGCCAATATTGAAGCCCGAGCAAGAGAAAGATTCCAATATTGAACCGCGAGCGTAGCAAATGGTTCAAAAAGTGGAATCTTGAGCGTTGCAAGGGTTTCAAGGCACGAAGGTTAAACAAACTTTGCCGCCGAGTGAAACAAAAAATTTTCCACCACACCAACACGAACAAAATACTGAGTATACTGACTATAAAACATCAAACTAAATCAAATCTATCAATTTGTTCAATATTTATAATTCAAAATCATCATTTATAGGTAATTTCTACCAGCTAGCTCAAGATATCAAGTTAAAATTTGTATGAAATTACTTGCACTCTTGTGGATAAAATGCAATTTTGCTGTCTGTTTTCGAATAGCATGTATTCGATGTTTAAGGATCAGTGACAGACGGGACGCTACTATCCGCGTGCACGGCGCTATGCGGCGCGCTGCTCCGCTGCGGGCACTCGTGCGGCGGCTCGTGCTCGGGCTGCCGCCAGGGCCGTCTGCACCAGCCCTGCGCCGCGCGCTGCCACCAGCTCAACATCTGCGGGCACAGGTATCCCTAATCCCTATCACTTGGTATATCGGTAGGAGCACAGATGTCATATATACCATAGATCAAGCAAACGTATCTACTTAGCGTGTCAAATGAACTCAGTGAAATCCACTGAGTTGTCCGTCTTTAATCGCAGCTTGCAGCTTTCGGGCGTCAATTTTTGTAAGTTGAAGTGAACAAAAACATTAATAATGCCTCTTTAAGTAATATTAATTGCAACAACACAAAAAAATATGAACACTCAAGGGCCTGAGACATACTTAAAATCATAGGCAAGTAACAACTTCAGTACAAAATCTGACACGCTCGGCCGCCATACAAATGAATGAACTTGTTTCTATCTAAATCTAATTCTGTGGGTAGGAGGTAGGGCATAGCGAAAGATATTCTGCTTTGTGTGGTAGGGCACAGCACAGCGGATATCTCGCTCGAATCTAGAGCAGAGCCCAACTGGGGAAGTACCTCCGCCTTACAGAAGACCGCAGCCAAATAGCACTAGACCCTACTTATAGTGTTGTGTTCCTGCCGGTGAGTAAGGCTGCCAGAGCTCAACGAGGATGCGGTGTGCTGATGATGGAAGGACCTACGGAACTAATTTGTTCCGTCTATTGTCCTTTGAGTTGTCGGCTACCCCTACCTCCTTGGAACTTGTACACTCCTTCTTGCCGTGTACTTCTAATATGAGTTGCAGGTGTCCATAGCTAGGTAACGGTGAACGCTTTCCATCAGACGGACCGTATACTTTGTTTGCCACCGACGTAATATGCAGTATTAAAAAAAGCCGGGTATTGATTAGCGAGCCGCAACTGTAGCCGAACAGATACGGCAACGGGGTTCTAGTGTGTACGCATGTTACAGTTCAGGCTCGCCGAATCCATTTCCTCGAGCGTATTCATGTAGCGAGCTGTAACTGTAACCGAACCTTAGACTAAATATATACCTAATGATACATCAATGAACCGAACAGATACCTGCGATGCGACCTAAGTGACAGCTGAGTGTAGCGCTGCTAGGTCGCATCGCATCTAGGGTTGCAAATAGAAAAAAACCAAATGTTTTTTTTTCAGAATTATGAAAAAAACATTCAAGCCAGAAAAAAATCGTTTTCTGCAACCCTAATCGCATCACATGGAAATAAATTATTAATTCGTTCATTCCTTCCTTCATGAATATGTTACAGGTGTGAGGAGCCGTGCAACCAGGTGTGCCCGCCCTGCCGCCGTAAGTGCGAGGTCAAGTGCCAGCACTCGCCTTGCTCCAACTTGTGCGGTGCGCCTTGCACTATGTGCACGGTAAAACTTTAAATTAGCTTTTACTTCTGTCTATATTTGTGTCGACTGGTTATTTTAATAATTAAGTAGTGGCTCTTTGAGCTGTAGACCTTCGCGATATGTTTAAAAGTGAACAACACGTAGTCCTTGATGTCATTGTTATAGTCAAGTCACGATGGTCTTAAGCGCCGTACGCACTACTGGCTTTGAAATCCTAAATGTCATTTTGGAAATTTTCGAAAATCTGGATCTGAATCGACAAAAAAAATATAAAGTCAATTTGCTTACAATCGGTTGAAAATTGCGACCTGTAGAGGAGACTATCCGGGTACATTAAAAGCAAGTAGAGTTGTAGACCTACGATGTCGCTGCGGTCAATAAGAAGCAAGAAATTGAGACGTTTTATTGGCAGTAGACATATTCAAGGTCAAGGTTGCAACGATGAAAGAACCCTCTTTCCATCCGCCATACAGCAAAATGTTTGATTTGAATTTAAAATTGGGTCGAAATTCAACTTTATTTTATATACATATTTTTCCCCTCACTAGCTCGGAAACACGTGTTTTCTCCTTTGTCTAAAAGGGTAAAAACGCACTTTATCCACTAGTGGATAAAGTAATTTGACCTTGAATAGAGGCAAATTTTCTGCTTTAAAATTGATAAAAGTGGGTTAATCTAGTTGTACTGGAAGCAGTGATAGGCCAGACAACAGACAGTCTTATAAATTCATAATCTTAAAAAAGATCTGTATGCAAACTGATAGTTCAAACTGACACTGACAGATCTGTCAGTGTCAGTTTGCATACAAATCTTTTTTAGTGAGGGGAAAAGTTTTGTGTTACACACGAGTGCAAATGTATTTTACTACTCGTGTGTTGAAAAACTCGCAAGCTCAGGATTCTATTCTCAAACCACTCGCTTCGCTCGTGGTTCAACTATAGAACCCTTTCGCTTGCTCGTTTTTCAATTCCACACTCGACGTTAAAATACAACTTTGCACTCTTGTATAACACATAACTATTTTTTGCAAAATGTCCTTCTTTGTATTTTTTTTTTCTTTACTTTGGTGTCAGAAATGCGTGGTTAAAATCTCTCGCAATGCTCACGAGCCCCGTGTATAGTGAAAGCAGTGAAAGTAATGTATAGGCGTTTTTATGCACAGGAGACACCGTGCGTCCGTGCGTGCATGCACGGCGTATGCACGCGTGCTTGCGGCGCGCCGTGCTCGCGGCCGCCGCGCTCGCAGGCGTGCGCGCTGCGGCTGGCGTGCGGGCACGGCTGCCGCGGGCTGTGCGGGGAGCCCTGCCCGCCCGCCTGCCGCCTCTGCCGCCCCGGGTCCTTCCCCACCGACCTGCTTGGAGACCCATACGATGACGACGCCAAGTATGAACCACTTTATTTTTTCCTGTTCTTCTATTTCATTTTGCTACGGCTCATGAGACAGAGCCTGCCATGCCATTAAACGTAACAGTTTGGCAAGTTAATTCATGTACAAAATTAGTTTAAGTTGTTTTTTTTTCAAAATAAAAAAAAATAAAAATAAAAAAATAAAGCTATCTAAGGTAAGCTATCTGTGCCTAGAATTCATAATTATTTTGGTGACAGATCGCTAAAAAAGCGTATTCCATATCTGCTCAATAGCTTACCTGAAGCCATCCGAAGTGAAAAGCACCCAAACAAATTTAAAACTATGCTAAAAAAACATTTCCTATATATATTACAATAATTTATATTATGTATTATTTAAGAAGTTTAATGATTTTTCTTTAAGTTAATTTAATTGTTTATGTAATTGAGAGACTGTTGATCCCACAGACAAACTCGTTCTGTTCCAGAGTTTTGTGGGACTATGTGTTAGACATAAGTTTGTCACTGTATATTAATAACAATAAATAATAATAATAATAATAAAAAAAGCCTGGGATCTGCTTGTGGGTTGCTTTAGCGACTACTTCATGAATTTATTTACGAAGGTCTTTTAGCGTGTTTTTTTTTCTGTATTTGGCCCTTAATTCACGACATTTAATTCATATAGTCATATCAAAAAAATATATCTATTCTAATTAATTTTAGACAATAACTTTTAGAAAATTAAGTAGTTGGATAGTTTTTCGATACAGTATCTATAAAATTAACCTTATTCAAACATACTAATAATGTTACCTGTTACACAAAATAGTAGATGTGGTTCAAAGGGTAATAACAACTATGAAATTTATAATTTCAGGTTAATTCAGCTACAGGATTGTCCACACATTTTTGACGTCGATACCTTAGACACTTTAATGAACAGCAAAGACGAAACTGTTCAGCTTAAGGCATGCCCCTGGTGCCGTCAACCTATTGTCAATACATATCGGTACAAGGACCTGATCAATAAACTATTGAAGAACGACATCAATCCGATAAAAGCTAAGGTGTATGGAACGGACGCTGAAAGAAGGGCGAAGAAAAAGGAAATGCTGCAGAAAGTTACCGATCTAGTGGTAGCACATAGTAGAACTTGCATTGGTATGTTTTTAAATATTATTAGTTTTGTAATATTCTTGTTTAGGTAATGTAAAATTTTACGATTTAAATTTTTATTTTACAGCCAGTATTGATTGGAAGCACGCGTTATATGCCATTTTTAAGATAATAAAGCAGGCGCAAAATGACAGAAAGATATCACTTCTGCAATTAGAAATGAACGATATATACCTGAACTTCCTGGATACTATCGGAAAATACTATATGAAGTACAAAGATGCACATTTATCACGACTGGAAACGTCGATGACATCTCAGGTGAACCTGCTTTGCAACGTACTCATTACTAATTCGCGCAAACTGAGCCAGCAACAACAATTGGACATAGATAATGAGCTTAAACGTATGAATTCGATGATCCAATTAGCTAAGATATTGAGCCACGAGATTTACAAATCTTCGAAGACTAACGAGACCGTGGTGCGAGCGACTGCCGCTGCAAGAGAGGCCGTTTTGAGTTGGCGCGTGTTTGACGAAAGTAGGGGGGTGGAATGCTTGAAGATGCTTGAGAACGCGGTGAAGTTGTCGGGTATTGCTAGCAGGGAGGAGCGCGCGATGATAGTGCGAGCGATTGGGCTGCGGGCGGGGCACTGGTACAAGTGTCCCAACGGGCATTTCTACTGCATCGGCGAGTGCGGCGGCGCCATGGAGTTGTCCAAGTGCCCGGACTGCGGCGCGGCCATCGGCGGGCAGCGCCACGCGCTCACAGCAGGCAACCAGCACGCCAGGGAGATGGACGGCTCGCAGTACGCTGCCTGGTCGGAGCAAGCCAACAATATGGCGAACTTCAATTTTGATTAGGATAAGCTTTCATTGTGTAGGATTGAAATGTATTTACACATCGTGTGACACAGAAATATCGGCAATAGGCTACTAGACTCATAAATTTGGCACAATAAATGATTGTCTTCTGTAATATTTGACAAAAGAAACCAATATTTAATGATTTTGGGTATTAAATGTGTACGATGACTACGTATTTTTAATTAAAAAATGTGAGTAATTTTTTTTAAATTTTGGCCACCGAAAACGCTGTCGGCGGTCTGGTGACCTTTATGCCTCGTACTTAAAGTGTCAGAAAGTGTTGTTTTCGCACTGAATGACTTCATTCACAGACAATCTATACATGACATTATTATATTACGTAAAAGTATTCTTTAAAAATATTTTGCGGTCATAGTCATAATAAAATAAAGTGATTTTTTTTCGGTTAATTGGACAGTAAGTAATAATATAAGACAAACTTTAAAAAAGGGTCAAGTAGCCTATACCTATATCGAGATAGAAGGAAAAAGCTCGGTGGTTGACATGGAGACCGAGCGTTTCATGACGATGCGTTACTGCAACAGCTGAATTTACTGTTGCTAATTTTAATACATAATAAAACTACCGTGAGACACTGACATATTACATAGATACAATACATACATACAATCACGCCTGCATCCCACAAAGGGGCAGGCAGAGCACATGAAACCACCAAAGCTTCAGGGCCACTCTTGGCAAATAAGGGGCTAAAAGAAAACGAAACTGTGGCATATTAAACATGTAAAATCGGGTAACTCACGTGAAATTGTCGTTACGGAGCGAAACATGTCGAGCGATCTTCGACAATTTACTCGATTTTACATGTTTAATATTACTGTTGCTAACTAAATAATTATGTTGATAGTTTTAGGTTTGAATTTTCACGATTTTTGCACATTGTAATTTTAAAACGGAATTTAATCGCTTATAATTTTAGTATATGAATAAGAGAAGTTACTGCCTGTTAAGTTTTCAAATTGTTTAAATCTAAATGTTTCATCCAAATTATTCTTGTTTACATTACTTACCTGCTAGTTTTAGGGAAGAGCGGTACCCCTTACCACAGGTATTTGTTTACTTAAAAAGGGGTAGGTATCCACAACTAAAATTATGTAAGTAATTCTTAAAATGAATAAAGAATTTTAATTTAATTTAATAAAAATAATCAGATTCCGTATTTAACTTTTATTAATAGGTACTGTCCATAGTAAGTGTGTATTTAAATTTTCTTGAATTAAATGACCTTACTCGGACGTTTACTTTCATTTATAGTAGGATATATCATATACCTACACTCTCTCTCTCTCTATATATATATATTATACAGTATGTAAACCAACCATTTACTGAAGCCTGTTAATATTTAAGTTACACAGAGCAACTTTTACTATGGGACCAACACCCAAAACGCGAAATAAAAATTTATATACTCTCCCATAAGAAATACTTACTATAAAATAAAACTACCTATGAAACTGTCAGAAGATATTTTCGTGATTTCGGGGTTGATCCCATAGTAAAAGTTTCTCAGTATCACCTGGACATTTACGGGTTACAGTAAATGGTTTTCGTTAGTTTACATACTGTATATATATATTTATCTATTAATTATGTATATTTCAACTTTTACGAACTTGTAACTAAGTCCGTTTTCACATTATCCGATCCGATATTGGATGTCTACATCCGATATCGGATTCCATAAAATAATTTGATCAGATTAAAAGTAACTACTTATATTCTACTAGGTTCGTTACCTATCCCATATTACAATTATTAATATTATTATTTAGGTATATATTTCCCATCACGGAACAATGGTGTTCCGGACCGGACCTTTGGGAGGCGTGCGTGGGGCTGAAGCCAAATCGTAGAGGCCCTTTTGACACTTTAATGAAATGTAAGGTGTACACCGAGCGGATGTTGCCCTTGCCCGTATCATGGGACACACGCAGAGGCAGCACCCGCCAGGGTGTAAGGACTATTTGAGAGTTAATGGAATCTAAAATGAACTGGGCTATTGGATGAAAGTGATGGACTAAATACTGGGCTATAGAAAACTATAAAACGGTACCTATCCAATTTTATTTCCGGCAGACGGTGACTCGTCCCCACAAGATGGGCCCCCACAAAAAGCGACATCCACAGAGTGTCCACTACTAAACCCAAAAAAAATTCCCTGACTTTTCATGACCATTTAAGAAAATTTCCCTGACCAAATTTTCATTCTTTAATGACATTTTTACCAGTTTTGCTTAGGGTAGCAAAAAAATGTTTTTTTTCTGTCTTGAAAAAAAAAAGCTAAAAAAAAAAACAGTTTGTCCGTCTTTCACGGCAAAACGGAGCGACGAATTGATGTGGTTTTTTAAGTGGAGATAGTTGAAGGGATGGAGAGTGACATAGGCTACTATTTGTCTCTTTCTAACGAAGCGAAGCTGCAGGCAAAAAGCTAGTACTTTATACCTACGTTTTTTTTATCTTTAGGTTAACTATTAAACTTTAATTTCTGGTTTTAAAAAACTAAACATAACGAAATCTGTTGTTGGTAGTTATCACTATTTATTTTTGGCTACACCAGTTGCCGGCCCGTGCACTCTTATCAAGTAATCAGGATAGAGCGAGTTTGAGTTTCGGCGCCCTTGGATAAGGTGCGCTAGAAAAAAAAATCGCGAGCGTAGCGAGCGCGAAATTTTTTCCCCTCTTATACGTTACGTCCCTGGGGCTGATAGTAGTTATTATGTACAAAAAATAACAAACAAAATGGAGTACCGAAGTACCGAGGTACTATCAGGGCAGAGTCAGGAAAGCAAAAGCTTGAAATGAAAACGAGATTTCGAGCGTAGTGAGCGCGAAATAGTGACTAATTGCTAATATATTAAGAAAAGAAGTAAAACCTAGGTATTACCTATGTAGAAATAGTAAACGCGAGCGAAGCGAGCGCGAAATTTTTTCTCTGTTGTCAGCGTCGGGATGCCCATTTAGGTGTTTTGCCACTAAGTACATGCCTTTAGGTTTCCAAGTGCTTTAAAGTTTTCTCATCGTCACGCTTACTATCCTCCTATGCTCCTTTGACTCATACAAAATTGCGCCTCTATGTGACGTTTTGCGCCATTGGCTTTATGAGGAACTCCGCTTTAGATTGTCGGATAGATACTTAGAATTTGGACAGCGACGTTTGTCTTTGTCGTTCGGCCTCGCAACGTGGTTCGTCAAGGGCTAGAATCCCCCTTTCACGTCGCCCTAGCAAAACCACCACCTTATGAATGTTGTACATGGAGGTGCAACTTTCTAGTTAATCTGAATCACAATAACTCAATTTATTCCCTACCCCCCCTCGCCATTTTGGAATATGTGGGTGGGGCACGCAATGTAAAAAAAAATATCTGGATTTTTCCACATTTACGATTTTGGGCCGGACAGATTAAGGTCAGCTAAAAGCATGAAGATATCCCTCATTCATTAGCCATCACTGGGATACTAGGGCAGGTACTATATTTGTCAAAAAAGTCACTACTAGGAAGATCTTTGCTGTCATGGATGTGGCCAACCCAAGAAATCATATTATTTTTTCAATACTTTTTAATTTTTTTTCTTGGTGTCAAATTTTTCCCTGACCTCCAAATCATTTCCCTGACTTTCCATGACCACTATGTGCTTCCCTGACTTTCCCTGACTTTCCAGAAAGTGGACACCCTGCATCCAATATGGCTCAAGGGCAACAATTTATGTATATTATTAATACGTAAGGAAAATAAGCTCTCGTTTACTCAATCTGTTTATTAATTAGCAAACACAATTAACATACAGCAAACCGACTGATTTACAGGTAAGTCTACGGTAAATAAAGTAAAAAAAAATAAGTAGGCAAAGTATACACTAACGTAAGTAAACTTAAATCACAATAGATTCTTAAGCAATCTAACAAAACAATCGAGACAGCATTTCTTTAACAGCTGAACACTTTTCATTTTTGAGATTATCAAAGAGATTACGAAGATATTTAATACGAGTAGAGTAGTGCTAAATCAAATTTAAACATTTTTGATAAAATTACTTCGTTTAAAAGCTATAAAACAAAGAAAACGTAAAGTGTACTAATCTAAGTGAAAATTGGCCATGTTGGCTGCCGTAGACCAAGCGGGGAAGCGCGAGCCGTCCATTTCGCCGGCATGCTGATTGCCCGCCGTGAGCGCGTGGCGCTGCCCGCCGATGGCCGCGCCGCAGTCCGGGCACGTGGACAGCCGCATGGCGCCGCCGCACTCGCCGATGCAGTAGAAGTGCCCGTTGGGACACTTGTACCAGTGCCCCGCCTTCAGCCCTATCGCGCGCACTATCATCGCGCGCTCCTCCCTGCTAGCAATACCCGACAACTTCACAGCTTCCTCGAGCTTCTTCAGACATTCAACAGATTTTTCTTCATCATACAAACTCCACGTCAAAACAGCTTCTTTAGCGGTTTTAGCTACAGCCAACACCTCGGCGTTGGTTGTATTCTTACTCAGTTCTAGAATCTGAGCTAGCTGAACGATGGAGTTCATACGCTTCATCTCTTGCCCGATATCTACCTGTTGCTGTTGGCTTATCTTCTGTTTATTCGCGACCAGAGCTTCACAGATCATTTTTACTTGGTCTTGCATCTCACTTTTCAGTTCTGTTAAATTCTCAGCAACGTATTTGGTATAATATTCCCCGACATCAGCCAGAATGTCGAAGTAGACGTGATACATTTCGAGATGTAAAACGGAGAGATCTTTGCTTTTACCACCGACGGCATGTTGCAACGCATTATATGCAGTGTTCCAGTAATTGTTTTCTGTAAAAAGAAAATTCAATGACAAAGTTTGTTTTTACATTTTATCAAATGCCAAAAGGTGGAAAGATTTACCCTACTTTTATACTTAAAACGATGAATACCTAAGTTCGAAAATAATATTCAGAAAACATATTCTGTTGGTATACCTACTCCTGCATCTTTTATTACTAGGTACTTAACCCTTAAACGCATGATGATGTATATATGCATCATATCTTTGATACCCCGTGGCTCAATATGTATTTAGCTATCCAAAATTACATTTATTACTTAATTATTATTCACTGTTTATTAGTATTTAATAAATAATTAAAAAAACTTAATAGTATTATGATTTACTATTTATTTTTTAAGGATTAAGATGAAATGGCGGAAAGGTGTGAAAAAACAGGATTATGGCGATTTTTAGTATGTGATTTAGGCCGATTTTTTCAGAGTTAGTATTTATTTTAAGTTTAAACATTTTACCATAAGGGTTTCACAAATAGTGTACCTTTCTAATAAATAGTAGTAAAAATTTTCATATAAAATTTACCAATAATTATATATTTATATAAACATGATTTAGCCTATTTAACTTCTAACACTGATTTAGTATTAAAATCGATGTTAAATATTTTTTTATAATTTTTCCCAGAGTCAGAAAACCATTGTCTATCACATATATTAATTTCGCGTTAAAAGAAAAAATCATGCATTTAAGGATTAATCCTTTTTAATAGGTATTATAATCAATTCCCATTTGATATCTAAATGGAATGGTAAAAAGCAATACGTAGGTATTTAGGTTAAGCATCAGGTAACCTACGTACGCAACGCAAACAAATCAAATCAGATAGAACTACTTCTAGTATCTGAAAACTCTGAAACTCCACGTATGCTACATAAATGTACACATGAAAACAATAACTTAATTACCTCTGGGTAGTTTCCGAGTTTCTCCCAGGTCTTTTACTTTTTTATAGAGCTCAACTCGTTTTTTTGACCTAAGCTGTTCAGTTCCATAAACCTTCTCCTTGATAGGGTTGATGTCGTTCTTCAGCATTTTATTTACCAGGTCTTTGTACCGGTAGGTATTGATGATAGGTTCGCGACAAAGCGGGCACGCCTTGATTTGAATGCTTTCATTTTCACTGTTCATTAAAGTATCCAACGTGTCCACGTCCCAGATGTGAGGACAATCCTGTAGCTGGATAAGCCTGAAATTACAACATTCAAAATATCAGCAAGATTTGTGTGTCGAAATGCGGGAGGCATTAGGTAAATACAATAATAGACACATACTTGGCGTCGTCATCGTATGGGTCTCCAAGCAGGTCGGTGGGGTAGGACCCGGGGCGGCAGAGGCGGCAGGCGGGCGGGCAGGGCTCCCCGCACAGCCCGCGGCAGCCGTGCCCGCACGCCAGCCGCAGCGCGCACGCCTGCGAGCACGGCGGCCGCGAACACGCCGCACCGCAAGCACGTTTACACGCTGAGTGCTCGCACGCCCGTCCACATGGAGTTTCCTGCACACAAGAATGCTGCATCACAATGGGGCCTTAACCTGACATATCTGTATGTAAAATTTGGATGGAACTTACCGTGCAAGGCGTGCATGGCGCGCCGCACGGTTTACCGCAGACAGAGTGAGGGCATTTAACCGAACATCGCCGGCTGCACGGCGGGCACACTTGGTTGCACGGTTCCTCGCACCTACAACAGAAGCGAAATCAAGAGTCTGAAACCCTGCAAGAATTCCGGTTACCAGTTGGTACGCAAACGTACCTGTGACCGCAGATGTTGAGCTGGTGGCAGCGTGAAGCGCAGGGCTGGTGCAGGCGGCCCTGGCGGCAGCCAGAGCACGAGCCGCCGCACGAGTGCCCGCAGCGGAGCACGGTACCGCACGGCTCCGTGCAAACAGAGAGCAACTTCGCATCTGGCACCGAGCCTGAAAACCCGTTGGATATTTAAATGACTAGGTGGGTCCTCACAGAGCGAGGCATGTCGCGAGGCAATGTGGTTGCGTGGGAAATGTCCAGCTAAGACATGGGTTGCAAAATAACGGTTTTTCTTTCTGGCTTGAAAAAAAAAACATGAAAAAAAGATTACCGTGAAAAAAAAACCAGGTTTTTTCTGGAGTATGTTTTTTTATTACTAAAGGACGAAATCATAAAATTTGCAAAACAGTTAATACTTTAATACGGTTTTTTAGACTTTATGTTATGTTAACTATTAAACGAAATTAATTTAATAATTTTAATATCTGGTTTTATAAAACTAACATTTACACAATCTGTAGTTAGTAGTTGTCGCTATTTACTGTTGGCAACATCATCGCCTCTCCACGCTTCACGCCATAAATCACGCCGCATCAGGGATTCGCCAATAATTTATCTCACCACAATAATATTTCATCTGAAAAAAAAATACATTCCATGGTGCTTGGTTTTTTTTCATAATTCAGAAAAAAAAACATTAGTTTTTTTTTCATCAAAAATTATTTTCTATTTGCAACCCTAGACATGCCTCGCGCGTTTTTTCCCAAGTGGAGCGTCCAGCGTAGGTACCTACGGACTGTGTTTCCACAATATTAAAAAAAATCAGCATAGCTCATTGATTTACCTGACTGCATAGCTTGATACATGTTACAAGGCAGCTGGACCATGTGACCGCACGGCGCCTCTGAGCTATGCTCCGTGATCTGCACGCACGTGGTTGGGTCACACGGCTTGCGGCAGTTCGCCGGGCACGGGTGACCGCAGGTCATGTTCCGTTCACATTTCTCTTTGCAAAGTTCGCGAGTCGGCTCTGTATCGCACTCGATCTCTATCTCATGATTGCAGTCGGGTATCCTTTTCTTCACCTATTAATAGAAAAATGTGAGAGTAACGTTCTATTGTGAAATTTATGTAGTATAGAAGCAAAAATAAGTACCTGAACAAGTTAGAAAAATTGAGAGTTTGAGAGACTGCACCACAGAAAACTGAACACTTTTTTCAGGGCAGTCGCGATTTTGTAGCGAAAACACTTTAGGTACATTTAGGCCTAGGGCCCATTTCTCGAAGCTACAAGTTATAATTTACAAGTGGTAGTCAATGTCTAATATGACAAGTTGGAAAGAGACTTCCGCTTGTAACTTGTAACTTTCAGTTTTGAGCAATGGGCCACAGGTCGTCTGGAAACGTGTAGCACTGCAAAGCCCTCGTATTTGTCACCCATATATTGATCATGTGATCACCAGTGGAGTACATAAGTATGTATTTATCTATATAAGTATGTATATCGTCGCCTAGCACCCATAGTACAAGCTCTGCTTAGTTTGGGGCTAGGTTGATCTGTGTAAAGTGTCCCGCAATATTTATTTAATTAACAATCATTGGTCAAGTAGCGTAAAATGTTTAAAAGTAAATGTTGATAACAAGTTTATATTATAATATAAGAAACAAAAGATATAAGAAACCTTTTGTTTGCAATCGCCGCACGTGTCAGAGCACCGTTTCTTGCAGTGGTGACCGCAGGGCAGCGAGCGCGCGCAGTTCTTGCGGCAAGGCTCCGCGTTCACATCTTCACGGCAGGCTACTTGCTTCCAATGCTTACAGCCAGACCTCTTCTTGTACACCTGGGTATATAAAAAGATTAATGATGGAATCATTCGCTTTTATGCTACTGTAAATTATTGCCATCAGTAAAAGCACTGATATAATAGGATTTGTATTCAACCCACACATACACACTTTTTATACCTACACATACACAATTAGATGGACACTCCTATTGGGCAATACAAGCGCATTATTTCCATGTCTGTGTACATTCAAACGGCCGTACATTTCTCTAAGATACAATTTACAAGTGGTAGTCAATGTCTAATATGACAAGTTGGATAGAGACTTCCATTTGTAACTTGTAACTTGTAACTTTCATCAGTTTTGAGAAACGGGCCCCATCGAGTCGTGTCATCATGCACGCACACAACGACAACCGAACAACTGCTACATTATTATATGCCTCATCTCTCAATATTTATTCTATTCTATTCTATTCTATTATAGGTCTCATCTTACCTGAACTTCACATGGAAGACAAGATTCGCCACAGGTTAGTGTACATTGGTGATCACCAAGATCACCTTCCAAGTTCGCTGTGCAGCCATCCTTCGCTCTTGGGCAAGGTTTTTCGCATTTGTACTAAAAAAGGAGACAAATCACGTATGTAAATACCTATTACACATCACATCTTATTCTTAACATGAATTCATATTAAAACCTTTGTTTGACATTGTAATATATTTTCTAAGGAAATCAATGGTGAGATGTGAGATAGCAAACACTATATTCATCAATTGGACTAGATTTTTCTGTAGAGTCGAATCCTGACCTGAGAACCACATTCATTGGTACTTAGTGAAATTCTTAAGAATTTCAAAAGACTCGTCTCAAGCTGATGCTAAGCTGATGTGTTTGGTCTTGTCCAGTGTTTAACTTTACTATTAAATATATAGTATTTTTTTTTATACCACGTCGGTGGCAAACAGGTATACGGTCCGCCTGATTGAAAGCGGTCACCGTAACCTATGGACGCCTGCAACTTAAGGGGTGTCACATGCGCGTTGCCGACCCATTAGAAACTTGTACATTCCTTTTTTGAAGAACCCCATTCTGTAGTTCATCGGGAATACCTCGGCAGGGAGCTCATTCTACAGCCGGAGCGTCCGCGGGAGGAAATTCCTCTGAAACCGCATGGTACGCGACCATTTAGGTTGCAAGGTGTGTGGATGAGCACCCTGTCGATGGCGAGCGATGCGATGATGAAAAGTGGACTTTAGCATCATGTCAAACAGTTCCTCAGAACACAACCCATTGTACAGGCGATGACGAGGCACACAAGGAGGCGAAGTTTCTCCTTAGACTTAAGGGTTCAATACCGCCTGTAAGTTTGGTTATAGTTACATTTACTACAATATAGTATTTTGGTACTCACATTCTCATGATCGGGGTCATCATTGACGTGGCACTTAAGGACGCAAGCGTGGCCGCACCGGAGCCGTCCAGCTTCACACTCCTCTACACATTTCACGTCTGATATCTTCTTCGAACATGGCTTGGTTGTCTGAAAATTCCAAGTTGGTAAATTATATTTTTACTAGTTATCTAAGATATTCAATTATTCATACGTGTATACGTAGGCATGGCTTTCAGGTTTCTATTGCAAATGGTTACTTCCACATTTTATTTCCACACACAGCCCCACAACTGTTCGGCGACCATGGGGGGTCATGCCCCCCCCCCCCCCCCCCCCCCGAGCCTAAGTTGGCCATACGAATAGACCACGTGACCCCCCCCTGGGGCCACAGGCCTTTACCACGTATAAGTTCGAAACGCAAAAAAAATATAAGTGGTAGTCAATGTCTAATATGACAAGATGCCCCGGGCCCATTCTTCGGAGCTACAAGTAGTCAATAGCTAATAAACACTTACATTACAACTTACAATAAAACTTATAAATAAAGAAATTGGCCCAGGTCTTTCTCGTAGGGTAAGTTGCCCAGAAGGCTGGCCGCGTTGCCCCGCTGGATAACAATGCTGATCCGCTGAGCAAAGTATTGGCCGGCCCTCTGGTCACCAGAAGCGTCTATAAGGCGCTTAGATAGCTCCTTGTAGAGGCAACGCGCTCTTGGTCCCCACGCCGCAAATATGTAACTACTGCCGAGGGTGACATACTTGCGACGCTTGAGATTCTTGTGAATGTCTAATATGTCAAGTCGGAAATAGACATCCGCTTGTAACTTGTAACTTTCAGTTTTGAGAAAAGGGCCACAGGTCGTCCGGAAACGTGTAACACTGCAAAACCCTCCTATTTGTCACCCGGTCAGTCGGTCACCAGTGGAGTCTTGATCGGAGTCAATAAAACATACCTCATGCCCGCAGCCAGGCAAAGAGACAGTAACCTCCTCGGCGCAGTAAACGGCTGGATCGTCCGCAGCCATATAGCACTGCAAGGCCTTCGTGTGCCCGCAGGGCAGCTGCTTGACCATGTAACGCTTGCATGGCTCACATGTTGTACTGCAGTCGAATGGACACTTGTGGCCTTCGATTTCACAGATTTTCCTAGAAATGCACTCAATTTCAATTTCGCTACACTGGAATTTATTTTGGATGTACCTAATTAATTATATGAACTCGACGCATAAGTTACATTTTATTTTCTTTAGACAAATAATCATGCTGGTGGCAATAGCATGCATTTCCTACTTGTCCGATATAAACATGGATGTTGCAGGTATCATTGCAAAAATATAGGTACGCCACGGCGTCATAAGTTATAATCATAACAACATACTTAACTCTTCATTAATTTACTATATTTAACCAGACCATTTGTAAGGTGTTTAAGTTTCACAACAATGTAGCTGCTCTTTATTAGATAAGCGTTAGAGTAATTAATAAAATAGGAATTTTATTTTCTAACTCCAAAGATCTTTCAATTTATTCCTTTGGAATGACATTATAAAAATATACTTATTTAGGTATATAAAAACTAAAAAGGAGACGAAGTGATCCAGTATTGAGGCCGGAGATAAAAAGCAAAAGTATACAAACCTTTCGCAGTCTCTTATACACCATATGGTGTCATGGGCCCTATCGTAGGCGTGGCACATGCGCGGACAAGGATGGCCGCACTGCATGTTATATTTACAGTTCAGTAGGCAGCCACCTTCGGGAACCTTTGCAAAATCTTTTACCGATTTAATCTGGAACAGCAACAATTAAACAATTTGGACTTATTGAAGGCGTTAGGTGCTTATAAACTTTTTGTACCTACAACTGTTGACTTTGTATTTGGATGGCGAATTTAGCGACGATACCTACTAAGATATTTTATAGTGAAGTGGCTGTAACGCTAATTTTGCCATCTGAATGCAACCAAATCTTTAAAATATGGTATGAATAAGTATGCAAAGTAGGTACTTATAGCAAAGATTTCTTTGGAATAAACTGAATTGCCAATGGAATAATAGGTATACAGTACCTCGGTAATTTGCCCGTGATTCACGCATTTGAGTTTCAAAGTTGACCCCAACGATCCGTTATCTTCCAGAGTCTGAGCTATATTTGTCCATAGAGTGGAATTTCTCTTCAGCAAATCGATGTTGCCAAGTATAAAGAAACCTGTTGCCAAACAAATGTTATGTTTTATTGTTATTCCAGATAAGTATATTATGTAATATGTACATTAGATACTATTACATTTCGTATTAATTATAAATACTTAAAAATATAGGTATAGAAAATATAGTACTGTGTTTGTACCCAATATAAACGTCTGATTCTATGGCAGAGCCGGATTAAGTCATTTTCGTGCCCTGAGTACATATTTCTGGACAAATGTACTACTTTATTCCTTTCTGTTTTTGTTGTAATGTGTAATTTGTCTGTGTTCAGTGTTCACGAATAAGGGTTTCACCTGAACCATGCGGCATGCGTAAACACAAGTTCTCAACGTAAATAAAGGGCCAAGTGAACGATTTTCCGCCGCAACGCGAGACTCTCTAACACACACTGGCGGAACACAATACATCTTGTCGTACCTTCCCTGGCCCTGGACAAGGCGACGCAGATCCTGTTCTCGGTGCCCAGGAAGCCGATGCTGTCGTGGTCGTTGTTGCGCACCAGCGACAGCAGGATTATCTTCGACTCCTCGCCCTGGTAGTTGTCCAGGACTGTGATCTTCACGTCTGACAGGTGGTCATATAGTGACCGTTCCTAAACATGAAACATTGGATACGTATTTCACATGTTAAAATTGTGGTTCGTCACTGACCACAAATGACAGGAATTTACAGCTCGATCATGATCTGATGGGGTAAAGTGAGGTAATTGAATGCTAGATTACTTACTTTTCGCAAATAGAACATCTGTCCAGAATAAGCAGCTAGAATAGTAACTTCATCAGGCTCGTACCCTTGCTGCATTAAATAATTCGCCAGGCGGAGCGTAAAATCTGCTTCCATGGTGTTAGTGCGCGAAGAGCTCTCGTCTTCTTGCTGAAGAAAAAAATTAAATTATTCGTTGAAATATCTACTTACTCGAAAATTTCGTGACAGACAAAGAAAGTAAGTAATACAGAAATTTAACAATACAGCCAAAAGTAAATTAACGCACCTAACCTAACATTAAACTCGTATTTAAATGATAGAATGTGGCTACTGTAGTGTCATGTTAATATACAACCTTTGGAGATAAGGCAAACCTGTTCCATATAGTCATGCGAAAAGAAGAAGAGATTGTGCGTAACGCCGCGCACGGGCGGGAAGTTTTCGACGGAGCGGTGGTTCTCCAAGTCGGGGTAGATGTGCGGTGAGATGAGCGCGGCGATCTCGGGGCGCATGCGGTGCTGCACGCCGAGCCGGCGGCTGTGAACGCCGTTGCGGATCATGCGCTCGAACAGCGACACCTCCAGCTGGTAGTGCCGAGCCAGCCGCATATACGCAGCCGACGGCCGCAGCTGCTGGTGGTCTCCTGCACGTGATAACAAACCATTTGCTTCGATTATTCTGTCACCGTCTCATGACTGACATGGGTGTGTAATGATTGGTATAACTTTTTCTGTAGGCCTAGCACATGAGGGCCGCGAGAGTATGTCGCCGCGAGATAGACTACCCGTCCTTATGTCATTAATACAGTTAGAAGAAGACGTGTCATCTATCTCGCGGCGACATACTCCCGCGGCCATCATGTGCTAGGCCTACTGGTATAGTAACATTTGATATAACAACATTTGGTATATATTTAAAGGATATAATCACTCATTTGACATAATTAACCTTTGGTATAACTACAAAATATCTACTTTTATTTTGTATAAACATTATTTCGTATAACACTTATTTATAATACCTAACCGTTATACGGTATAACTGTCTATTGATATACGACTAGTATAATTTTATTTATTTAAAAAACTTTATTGAACAATATAACAAATAAAGTACAAATGGCGGACTTAATGCCTAAAGACATAATATAACTAGCAAACAGTATAAAACATTTCATGAATTAATTTTATTCTTTTTTTGAAGGGATCACAGTTCTAACCTAACCTAACCTACTTTTCTGATAGCAGTACATATGTTTAAGAGTCACAGTTCTAACCTAACCTAACCTATTTTTCTGGTAGCAGCGCGTTGTGTGTAGGGGTCACAGTTATAGCCTAATCTACTTTTCTGGTAACTGATAGATCTAATTTATTGTACATTTTTTTTTATTTCAACTGTGCTTTAATTAAAAAGAATTTGTGTTATACGATTTATTTATTATCGGAAATAAGCATTATACTCAAAGAATGTTATAATACATGTTATTCGAAAAAATGATCATTATATTAAATAAGAATTACATCGATGGGAACAAATCAAATTATTTTATGAAATATTTTTTGATTTGTTCTTTTTTAACCGCCTTCCAAATCTCAAGGGAAGGGGAATTCGTCTGTATTTTTTTTTTTTTTAATAAAACATAAACAAACAAACATAAACATAATTTTTATTGAAAACAAGTATGCAATGTTTGTTCCTCGATATCTCCGTCGTATACTGGACCGATTTTGTAATTTTTTTTTGATCGAATGTATATGCATACAGATTGGTCCCATTTTTCTCAGAACCCAGTTCTGGTGGTGAGATCCTGGAGAAATCGAGGGAACTATTCAAATCTGAAAGGTATACATATGGTGATTTTTGTGTTTTTAAAGGAACAGCATGCATTTACGTACGGAACAGTGACATTTGGTGCAGTGGAACTCCTGATGATGGTCAGAATGGAACTCCTCAAATCTGAACGGCACACTTATAGTGACTTTGGTATTTTTATAAGAACATCATGCACTTGCGTCCAGAACAGTGACATTTGGTGCAGTGGAACTGCTGATGATGGTCAGAACAGAACGGAACTCCTCAAATCTGAACGGCACACTTATAGTGACTTTGGTATTTTTATAAGAACAGCATGCACTTACGTCCAGAACAGTGAAATTTGGTGCAGTGGAACTGCTGATGAAGAGTGAGCCGCCCCTGGTTAGAGTTCCGTTCTGATAATCATTCTCATCTGTAAGTACTTCAGAATCATCCAAATTTCAAAATTTGTTAAGAAATGACGGAGATATCGAATAACAAACATTAAAAAATATAGAGACGAATTGATAACATAATCCAACATTTGAAAGTATTTATCACCCGAACCCCAAAGGAAGGCGGTTTTTTTTTCTTAAAAATTATTTAAGTAGTAACACTACTATATATAAATTATAAACTGAATTAGATACCATACACTAAAGAAAAAGCGATTAAGCCCACTGGTGGCGAAGCCGGGAATCGAACCCGGGTCTCCAGCTAACGCGGCTGACGTGATAAACCGCTACACCACCTCGACCGCCGAGGTACCCGTCGAAATTTCTCTAGTGTATGTTATCTCTGAAGGCTAGGCGCCTTTGACCAACTCTAAGGGCGAGCAATTTGTGCTTGCACCTCCTATATGAATCCTTTTGCAGGATTACGATATAGCGAGAGAGATGGTGCTGCCATCTATCGATGTAGGGAACAAATCAAATTATTTTATGAAATATTTTTTGATTTGTTCTTTTTTTAAGTAGTAACACTACTATATATAAATTATAAACTGAATTAGATACCATACACTAAAGAAAAAGCGATCAAGCCCACTGGCGGCGAAGCCGGAATCGAACCCGGGTCTCCAGCTAACGCGGTTGACGTGATAAACCGCTACACCACCTCGACCGCCGAGGTACCCGTCGAAATTTCTCTAGTGTATGTTATCTCTGAAGGCTAGGCGCCTTTGACCAACTCTAAGGGCGAGCAATTTGTGCTTGCACCTCCTATATGAATCCTTTTGCAGGATTACGATATAGCGAGAGAGATGGTGCTGCCATCTATCGATGTAGGGAACAAATCAAATTATTTTATGAAGTTTTCTTTAGTGTATGGTATCTAATTCAGTTTATAAGAATAATACATTTGTTGTTATATGATTCAATAATTATATCAAATGATCGTCATAACCACTAAAAATATATCAAAAAAAGTTATATCGATCGATACGCACCCGACTGACATTTACAACTACAGTTTCAAGGCATGCCAACTATTTGTATGCACAAGCAACAAGTTCTTCTAAGGTATTTAGACTGTCATTTTATACTTCTTGAATCACGTCGGTTATAATATTTGAAATAACGCAGGATCGGGAGAAGTGGCGTGGCGTGCTCTCGTACTGGAGGCCCAAATCATCTTCTGGTCACGGAGCCTTATTAGTTAGTTATACCTAATGTTTGAAATCCAACGGACATACCAATCAGGATCAAGTGTTTGCAATTTTCCGTCAGAGCCGTGACTATGTGCGCTTCTAAAACTTCCGCTGCTTCTTCCACAATCACTGAAAATAATCCGTCGTTCATAATCTTGTCAAAATAAACTATTTCCATTACGTACAGTTGGGTGGATCAACTTTACTTTGCTAGCAAAATTTCGTATAGGTACTTCGACTAAATGTGATAAGAAAATTTTATTTGGATTTAGTGTAATTACATACAACAAGCTACGCAATACAACATGGTTTTTCAGGTTTTTATATTTTACTACTTTGTTTCAAGCAGTGACCCAGTGAACATAGCTGTCCCTCATTTTTGTATGAAAACAGTGTCTCTTCCACTGGGATACATTTTTTTTAATGGATTGTTTTTTAATTTTTGCCCGATCTGGTATGTAAAATAAGAATCTTTTCCCCTCACTAGCTCGGAAACACGTGTTTTGTCCTTTAATAGCAGCGGGTAAAAACGCATTTTATCCACTAGTGGGTAAAGTAATTTGACCTTGAATAAAGTCAAATTAACTGCTTTAAAATTTATAAAAGTAGGTGAATCTAGTAATAAAGATGATTTACCACCCGTGAAACTACTGGAAGCAGTGATAAACGCATTTTTTGCGTCGTAGTTTCCTCGCTATAGTGAGGGGAAAAGTTTTGTGTTACACTAGGGTGCAAATGTATTTTACTTCTCGTGTGTTAAAAAACTCGCAAGTTCAGGATTCTATTCTCGAACCACTCGCTTCGCTCGTGGTTCAACTATAGAATCCTTTCACTTGCTCGTTTTTCAATTCCACACTCGGCGTTAAAATACAACTTTGCCCCCTTGTATAACAAATAACTATTATCCACGATGGGCAGGTTAAAACTCACAAAAGTAGAACTAGTAATAAATAAGGGCAATTCTTGCAAAAAGTAAGAAAAAATTGATTCGGCCAGTAGCACCATTTTGTAGGTATTTTGTAGGTACTTAAATAAAGGTGGAGGAATCCTACCTATTGGTGGTGACACTTCTACGAGTAATTTTCGCAATCTCGCTGCTGCGGTTGTAGTCATACCAATAACGTCGACTCCTCTTAAGAAAGAACGGTCAGCTATCATACGCGCCTCTTCGTAAGCCTCCGCAGCAGACTTGACCTTCCTCTGAAATCAACATAGAAATCTGTAGTCAACCAATTGGAACCCTAGGCCACCGTAGAACTATGTCATAGTGACGTTATAAATCAGATTTTAAGAAACCTCTTACTGCTTGTCATTTTGTTAACCCCCGACGCAAAAACGAAGGGGTGTTATAAGTTTAACGTGTCTGTCTGTCTGTCTGTCTGTCTGTCTGTCTGTCTGTCCGTCTGTCTGTCTGTCTGTCTGTCTGTTTGTCTGTCTGTGTGTGTGTCTGTCTGTGGCATCGTAGCTCCCGAACGGATGAACCGATTTAGATTTAGTTTTTTTTGTCTGAAAGCTGAGTTATGACATAGTTGTAGAGTGGCCTAAACTAAAGTTCCAATTGGTTGACTACAATGTTATGTACATTGTATATTGAGGTACATAGGTATATTGAGAGTATTGAAACCATATATGTGTCATTCGGTTGTGAACTCCATCCAGGTATGACCACACGAATGTGTGACATCCAAAGGTGGCATCTACGTAATTTGTGTGTGTTTGATAAGTAAGTAATAAATTTTCACTTCTAAAGACAAAAACAAATGCAAACCTCTCTCATTGTGTCCTGTCTTCTCAGGTATTTTTTGGTGATGGTGGCCCATTTATAGTAATATGACCAACGTTCTATAAGTGGAACTGTATCTAAATCCTCCACTTCGGCGAGGTTTATTCTGGGTGCACGAGACTGGCATCTCTTCATGTCCTTGAAATAAATATTTTAGTTCAAATACATGGACTAAGAGCCCAGAGCCACCAGACCTTCCTCAAACTCTCAAGTATGAAACTTTGGGATAATGTAGTTCTTATCGACGTTTAGTGTCTGCATAGGTACCTAGTTCGGCCAGTTGGCCATTTTTAGGGTTCCGTAGTCAACTAGGAACCCTTATAGTTTCGCCATGTCTGTCTGTCCGTCCGTCCGTCCGTCCGTCCGTCCGTCCGTCCGTCCGTCCGTCCGTCCGTCCGTCCGTCCGTCCGCGGATAATCTCAGTAACCGTTAGCACTAGAAAGCTGAAATTTGGTACCAATATGTATATCAATCACGCCAACAAAGTGCAAAAATAAAAAATGAAAAAAAATGTTTTATTAGGGTACCCCTCCTACATGTAAAGTGGGGGCTGATATTTTTTTTAATTCCAACCCCAACGTGTGATATATTGTTGGATAGGTATTTAAAAATGAATAAGGGTTTACTAAGATTGTTTTTTGATAATACTTATATTTTCGGAAATAATCGCTCCTAAAGGAAAAAAAAGTGCGTCCCCCCCCCTCTAACTTTTGAACCATATGTTTAAAAAATATGAAAAAAATCACAAAAGTAGAACTTTATAAAGACTTTCTAGGAAAATTATTTTGAACTTGATGGGTTTAGTAGTTTTTGAGAAAAATACGAAAAACTACGGAACCCTACACTGAGCGTGGCCCGACACGCTCTTGGCCGGTTTTTTTGCTATACTTAAGGTTTTTTTAAATTAACTTTCCTTAAATTCTCAAGGCTGTAAGGATTTGGTAATCGTCATTTCCAGACCATTTGCGCCGGCCGTAACTTTTACCAGACACTTGAAAGTCTTACCCTAATTTCTCAAGCTATACGACTGGCGCAAATGGTTAGGAAATGATGATTATCAATTCCTAACAGTATTTTCTAACACATATATAAACACTAGCTTTTGCCCGCGGCTTCGCTCGCGTTAGAAAGAGTCAAAAAGTAGCTTATGTCACTCTCCATCCCTTCAACTATCTCCACTTAAAAAATCACGTCAATACGTTGCTCCGTTTTGCCGTGAAAGACGGTCAAACAAACAGACACACACACTTTCCCATTTATAATATTAATATGGATTAGCTTTGAGAATGTAAGGAAAGTAAGTGTATTACAAAAAAAAACCTTATATCAAAAAAAAATGGGCGACGGGCCGAACTAGGTATAATATGCAGACATTAAACGTCGATACGAACTCTATATTATCCTAAAGTTTCATGCTTGAGAATTTGAGGAAGGTCTGGCGGCTCTGGGGCTCTTAGTCCAATACTATTGAGCTTGTTTAGTTCGTCAGTCTGTTTTGTTTGTTGTTTATGTTACTTTATACAGGGTGTAAACCTAATACGGGCGAACCTCTTAACGGTGGTGAGTATATATAGGACATAAAAAATGGAATTAGATAACTTTTACTTAAAATTGAAATATTTTTTTTATCCATACAAATTAATTCGGCCCGCAACGTAATGCAAACGGGTGCCCTCTATTTCGCCTATCATTAATTCGCATAATTTGAATTCGCATAACAGATTTGGCATAACATTATTGTTCATAACATTGAATAAGCATAATATTAAAAATGCATAATTCTTATTTCGCATAACAATGAATCTGCATAATTGAAATTTGCATACTACTATTTCGTATAACTTTAATTATCCTAAAATGAATTGCCATACTTACTAACTGTATGGAGTAAGCGATTGGATCAATCAGGGGCTGATTTTCCAATTTCGAGCGCTCGATTTTGAGTGTTTAATTTTATACTGTCTCACTTATTAAGCATGAAAAAAATAGGGGTAAGTAAGATACATCGGGGCAAATCTCGAGTGGGGGGCAAATGTAACTGGTCAATTTCTTCCATGTTTTACAATGTTTGAATTATTAAAAAAAAAACTGTTTATTTTTAAGAAACATACCTATATGCATTTATGAACTCAACTGCTAATCTTAAATTAAAAAGATTATTTGAGTTAAGGAGTCTTTATTTTATTTATACATTACTTATTAAGTTTTTTCGTTTTTTATAAGTGTTTTTCAGAAAATAGAGTGTCTACCAGTTATGTAGTAGGCGTGTTCAGTGGATACATGTAATAATGGAATAATAGAAATAGTGTAATAATGGAAAAAATGGATTAGTTACAATTGTCTTTTAGTCTAGATTTGCCCCGCTGTACCTCACTAAAGAAAATGAAAATCTATCATTTACCAGAAGAGTAGATTAGGTTAGAACTGTGACCACTACACACAATGCGCTGCTACCAGAAAAATTTGTTAGGGTAGGTTAGAACTGTGACCCTTAAACATATGTACTGCTATCAGAAAAGTAGGTTAGGTTAGGTTAGAACTGTGATCCCTTCAAAAAAAGGATAAAATTAATTCATGAAACGCTTTATACTGTTTGCTTATTATATCATACTAATCGTATATCAATAGATAGTTATACCATATAACGGTTATTATAAATAAGTGTTATACGAAATAATGGTTATACAAAATAAAAGTAGATATTTTGTAGTTATACCAAATGTTAATTATGTCATATGAGTGATTATATCCTTTAAATATATACCAAATGTTGTTATATCAAATGTTACTATACCAAAAAAGTTATACCAAACATTACACACCCCGTAGCGAGTGGTTCAAAAGTGGAATCTTGAGCGTTGCGAGGGTTTCAAGGCACATTAACCTTCGTACGGTACGTTAAACATTGCCACCGAGTTTGAAACACAAAATTTTTCACCACCCCAACACGAACAAAATACTGACTATAAAACATCAAACTAAATCAAATCCATCGATTTCTTCAATATTTATGATTCAAAATCATCATTTATAGGTAAAATTCTTAGAATTCTTAACTCTCTTCTAACTCTTAAATAGCTTAAAACATCAAGTTAAAATTTGTATGAAATTACTTTGCACTCTTGTGGATAAAATGCAATTTTGCTATCTGTTTTCGAACGGAAAAGTAAGCCGTTACCCGTTAGTGTGGTGAAAATATAATTTTCTTGTATGCCATTTAAACATTCTACTAAACAAAGTTATGCTTATTATACTTATACCAATTCATCGTTATAACAATTTACATTATGCGAATTAGCATTATACGAAATCTGTTATGCGAAATAATGATATGCGTATTAAACGTTATGCGTAATAAACGGTATGCCATTTCATATTAGGAGTATTCAGTTATGCGAATTAATATAGACCCAATGCAAACACACTCGCTTTAAACGCTCGTTGACAGTTGTCATTGATTGTCATTGCAACCACGTTTACAGTACATTGCTGCTGGGAAATTTTTCAAAAATTAATTATGGGCTGAAAATTAAGAGTAACTCAAAAACACCTCTTAATTAATGATAACAATATTGAAATATATGCCTGGTTTCATTTATCGCCCTTATTACGTTTACGCACTGTATAACAGGCTAAGTTGATATACTCTAGGAGCATTAAACATTGTACTCTATCCACAACATTAAAACATCATATTTGAAGAAGGGCCTCTGTTTTTTGTTGTCAGGTAGGTGACTCCACTGACTTGGCTATGTGGAAGCGCGACCAATAAACAGCATGGATAGTGGCTTTTACACACTTCATCAGTATCGGGTGGGTGCAGAATGATCTTAGACGGGTTGTACCTAATTTATTGGAACATTCGCGATTGGATGATTTAAGATTCAATCTAGAAATATGGACGGTCAACCAAATCTCGGCACTAAACAAAGATCGAAAGGTGCGAAATTCAAAATTTCTATGGGAATTACACTTTCGCCCATTACATTTTCAATATTTTTTAAGTGTTATGGCTCCTGATGATTCCGCCAAAGTCAAGGTTAGGAAGGCACGCGTTTCATGAAAACAATTGGTCGGTGAGTTCTACCGTTTTTTAAATTTGCCGGAATTTTAGTGCCAAGATTTGGTTGACCGTCTATATATTTGGATTTTTTTTGTGACAAAATTGATCTTACCTTGAAAGTATTTATCTGCGAGAGCAGTTGATATATCTTGCGTTGTATATCTTGTGATTCTTGCAATTTCTTCTGTATTCTACGATATTTTTTTTTATCTTCTTCTTTCTGCTCCTCTAGGTTGATAGCTTCAATTAATCTATGGTATGATGCCACGAGCTTATTCTTCTCCTGTTCTGCTTTTGGCAATGAAAAAGATATTAATGTGCTCGCATACAATTTTCGATAAGACTCTTCATCAAATTCATTATCATCTATATCCAGATCATCCCTGGCATAGATGTCATTGTCCACATCATTATTTTCATGTAAATGTTCTTTTGCGTTACTTTGAACTTGTTCTTCTGAACGTGGAATATCAATATTAACATTTTCTACGTTTCCAAACAGCCAATGTTTCAGTGCATCTTTGCATTTTTCTTTATAAAATGTTTGAACGATTTCACACTCTTCAGCGTAATTAACAACAGTATTGTAGTTTAATAAAATATCAGGAGATGTGCAAGCTTCATATAAATCTTCTAGCTTGCAAATATGAAACTCGAGGTTTTCTCTTTCGATATAGCATGACCAGCGTCTGAAATTGCTTAGGTTATGTTTTTCCAAGACCTGACTTTTTGATCTTCCACCGATTCGAATAAGAGAGCCTGTAATAGGCAACAAAGCCTCTAAAAATTGATCCAATGCGTGATTTGTGTAGCATATGACAAGCATTGAACATCCATTATCAGAATGTGGTAAATTTTCTAGTAGAGCCTTAGCAACTTTGACTCCGAGGTAGGTTTTACCAGTGCCTGGCGGACCCTGGATCACGGCAAACTCATGGGTGAGGGCAAGTTTGTACGCTTCATATTGGGTTTTATTCAAGCCTAGCTCTGTCTCTGATGGCCATGTTTCATCCCGAAGGACTGTAAATTTTATTTCAGCCTCGTTTCTCATGCGCCATCTAAACCAGTCATCTTCGTCTTCATCTTCATCCGAAGATGAAAAATATGATCGATGACCTCTTCGACGTTCATTCCGGTTCCTTTTTTGTATACTCCGTAAAGTCTTTCTCGGACGGTATTTATTTAAAGTGTAAACGGTGCGTTCAGTGAGGTAGGCTGGATTTTCGGGCTCCTTCTGCAATTAAAAACGAATATACTTAATTATTTTTTGTGGTTAGTAATTTAATTACTGTTGGCCTAATAGACGATGATTTCTTGAAAATATTGACTATCCTTATTTACCTACTTCAATCAAAAGTTAAGTAGCTCAAAGAACGCACTTACCTGCACGTCTACTATGTATTTGTTCATTGCCAGGTGTTTAGGGAAGTTGGGATCCTGCAGCGCTTTTAGCACATGGCGGTACGGCTCGAAGTACACTTCGCATTCTATCATGGTATACAAATCTCCATTGTATAAGTCGAAATCCATTGTGGAGTCAATAATACTGACATCTAGCTGTAATGAAAAAAACAGCAATCTCACTTGATCGGAGCTCAAAATCGGTGACTATTCGTATCGCGATATTGAAAATTAAGGTTTTCGTTGTAGCATATTAGACAGTTGTACCGTTCTTGATAGAGTATAATACGAGTAGGTACTAGATGAAACTTCGAGGTTTGTTGGCTATCGCCAATTTTCACAGAAAGGTTTGTTTCATTGCTGTTTTAATCCAATGTGTACAGATACAAAGTATTAAAGATTACACGAGATACCTACTTACTTACGTGAAAGATTTACTACTGATGTTTTTGTATTACCAAAGACATACGTAACTCCGTATCAAAGAGGATCGAGTATTAAAGACGAGAGTTACTGTCAAAGTAAAATGTGAAATCACTGTGCATATACTGCCATCTCTCGACACCGTCCTAAAACTTTTGAACCTCAGTTTTGACAATTTGGCCCATATTCTGAGCTTGATATGTTTTAAAATGTCAAATATTAATATTAGCGCCATCTAGCCGAGCGTACCCCAAAGGTGTATCGCCATCTAGCTCACCGTACCTCTTTCTGTATTGTTTTGGGGCACGTTTTTTTCTTAGATTTTATCGTAGGTCTTTGCTCCGTATAGACGGATAAGGTCTAAGAAGAAAACGTACCTCTAAGCCATAGAGAAAAAGGTACGGTGGCCTAGATGGCGTTACACCTTTGGGGAACGCTCGGCTAGATGGCGCTAATATAAATATTTGACATTTTAACACATATCAAGCTAAGAATATGGGCCAAATTGTCAAAACAGAGGTTCAAAAGTTTTAAGCTTGTGTCGCGAGATGGCAGTCTATGCACTGTGATTACTGATTACACATTTTACTTTGACAGTAATTCTCTATATTTCTCGATCCTCTTTGGTATTACTTATTGACTCAGTTAAAGGGGTAGTATACCATTCATTACACAATATCAGGTGCATGGGTATGAACAGAGCTACATTAACTGTCATGCAGATTAGAAGCAGATTGTTAGCAATATTGTAAATAAAAGTAATAGGTAAGGTACATACAATTCGTTTCTTCAAATGTTCTACGTCACGTTGCAAAATAGTTCCGACTAGAAAGCTTTTGCAATTATTTTTTGTGAACAATACGAGAGATCCATATATAAATCTTTTGCTTTCCTTCCAATTTGTCTGCCTGAACATCTTTTCAGTGTCCTTGCCCAGTAACACAAGAGACCCAAATTGTTTTTGTGTGAAAAATGGTCTTAAAAATTTCACATTGCGGTAGACTCTGAAAAACATAGTTATTTTGATGACGATACCAACATACGATTCATTGTCTCGCTTATTTGAGGAACTTTTAAATACCTTAGTAAAATTGGGCTTTATATAATTTTTATTTACATTTTATGGATAGTTATTAGAAATAGGTACTTAATTAATGTTCTTACCGAATGTGGTCATATTTTCTTTTCTTTGGGTCTTCCATGTATTGATCTGCGGAAATATGGAGGAATTAAGACAATACAAATTGGAACTTATACAGAACTAAGGAAAGTATATTATGTTAAGGTACTTTTTCCGAACATTTAATGCAGCATTAAGTACCCAATTTTAATTATGAAACAAATCAAAAAGTACCTAATTGAAATAAAACGAGTTCTGTTTTTCAGATTTTCTACATATCAGTTTTTCACAAGTGGCTCCTAGGTACTTATTCATTTCCTGTCCTATGCAGGGCTCAATGTTGGGACCATACTATATATACGGTCGACCTACAAAATGATGGTATCACTACGGCCAATATTGCATTATCGCATAATTTAATGCATCAAAATGCACTGGAGGATATAGACCGGTAACAAAATGGATAGGTATACTCAATACTCACCTAATGAACAAAAATAAATGACATAATTTTTAAGAAAAAAAAACCGCCGCCTTTGGAGCTCTGGTGAAAGCTACTTGCGAATGTTGGATTATGTAGAAATGTTTAGGTAGTTTTTTAAACTGCTTTTAATGCTTTAATTATTTAATGGCAACAAAAATCAATATACGTATACCGTTAAGGTTTGAGGAGTTTCCTCAATTCCTCATGAATCCGATTATAAGAAATCGAAGCTTGACAAAATTTGACTTGAAAAGTCAATATGTTTAACAAATATAACTAAATAAATGTTACTGTTCTGAACTTAAATGCATGCTGTTCTTATAAAAATACCAAAGTCACTATAAGTGTGCCGTTCAGATTTGAGGAGTTCGGTTCTGACCATCATCTGCAGTTCCACTGCACCAAATGTCACTATTCTGGACGTAAGTGCATGCTGTTCTTTTAAAAATACCAAAGTCACTATAAGCGTGCCGTTCAGATTTGAAAAGTTCCGTTCTGACCATCATCAGGAGTTCCACTGCACCAAATGTCACTGTTCTGGACGTAAGTGTATGCTGTTCTTATAAAAATACCAAAGTCACTATAAGCGTGCCGTTCATTTGAGGAGTTCCGTTCTGACCATCATCAGCAGTTCCACTGCACTAAATGTCACTGTTCCGTACGTAAATGCATGCTGTTCCTTTAAAAACACAAAAATCGCCATATGTATGCCTTTCAGATTTGAGGAGTTCCCTCGATTTCTCCAGGATCCCATCATCAGAACTGGGTTCTGAGAAAAATGGGACCAATCTGTATGCATTATATACATTCAAACAAAGAAAAATTAAAATTAAGACGCCAGCACGCTCAGCTCACGGCAGCTCAGCTAGCGGCCCACCGACCTCATGTAGAGACTTACGTATCCCCTCCCTGAGCGGGCCGAAGCAGTCCTCGCGCAGCAGGCGGAACTGCACGTCCAGGTAGTGGTCCACGTCCTCGTACGCGCCCTCCACCACGTTGGCGCGCAGGAACGGCCGCCGCTGCAGCAGCTCCGCGCCCGACGGCAGCACGCTCAGCTCACGGCAGCTCAGCTCGCGGCCCACCGACCTCATGTAGAGACTTACGTATCCCCTCCCTGAGCGGGCCGAAGCAGTCCTCGCGCAGCAGGCGGAACTGCACGTCCAGGTAGTGGTCCACGTCCGCGTACGCGCCCTCCACCACGTTGGCGCGCAGGAACGGCCGCCGTTCCAGCAGCTCCGCACCCGACGGCAGCACGCTCAGCTCACGGCAGCTCAGCTCGCGGCCCACCGACCTCATGTAGAGACTTACGTATCCCCTCCCTGAGCGGGCCGAAGCAGTCCTCGCGCAGCAGGCGGAACTGCACGTCCAGGTAGTGGTCCACGTCCGCGTACGCGCCCTCCACCACGTTGGCGCGCAGGAACGGCCGCCGCTGCAGCAGCTCCGCACCCGACGGCAGCACGCTCAGCTCACGGCAGCTCAGCTCGCGGCCCACCGACCTCATGTAGAGACTTACGTATCCCCTCCCTGAGCGGGCCGAAGCAGTCCTCGCGCAGCAGGCGGAACTGCACGTCCAGGTAGTGGTCCACGTCCGCGTACGCGCCCTCCACCACGTTGGCGCGCAGGAACGGCCGCCGTTCCAGCAGCTCCGCACCCGACGGCAGCACGCTCAGCTCACGAAAGCTCTCGAGAGGTTCTATTGTAGCAGTAGTATCCTTTTTTCTCTGAATTTGTGACTGTAAAAGGAATTTAATTATCTTAATACGTACCTAAGTGCCTACATCTTCAATGTTTTAAATTGTGCTTTTGGTTTTACGTTCTATCAATTTTATTTTTATTAACATGTGCAATAAAAAGTAGGTAAACTAAATGGAGGTACCTGCTTTTTGATTCGGTCCCGTATATTAGTTATTCTAGCCGCATATTCTTCGGGTAGTTCAAAGTCATGCTTTTCTTTTAAGCCCTCCAGGCAACTCTTGCTAGTGGCCTCAATCAGCGCTCCACATTTTCTGACCGCAGTCGCCGGCGACACATTTATGACACACTCACAAAAGGTCATAAAGTTGCTCCAAAATTCCTTTTCCTTCATCCAGTAATGCTTGTTAAACAGTTTGTCTCTACGGCTCTCTATGTAAGGCAGTTGCATTAAATACAATTGTAAATTATCAATGAATTTAGAGTTACATATTTCCAAAAGCAGCAGTTTTTTTGATTCTTCGAACGAAGACTTCCATACGTTTGTTACGAGTTCAAAGACTAGGGCGAATACATCTCGATTGCGATAATCTGGGGGCGAATCGATAAGTTTCTTGAAGCCTTCCTTTTGGCGGTTTATCTTCTCTATTATAATAACACTTTCAGAACGGGATATCTCTTCCAAAGTGTTGCAAGACATGTCCCGAACATAGGTGCTTTGCTGGCGTTTTCTTTGAGGATGTTCATGCTCATTACTATTTAGGCTTTGGTTAGAGAGACAAACTAAACTAGATTTATTTGGATACTTGCTTTCTTTAGCGAATGGTTCTTTTATCTTCTTTTCCTTGGTTTGCTGAAGTAAAAATTGCTCAAATGTTGGCACAGTAGGGACAGATGCATGTGTTGTTTCGAGTCCAGCTGCAAAGTTATGTTATGAATGTTATATTAATTGACACATTTTTTTTTAGTTTATGCTTGTTGTAAAATCAGCTACGGAATTGGTTCATGTTTGCAGTTGCACTAGGTACTACAAGGTCTACATCTCTACAAGGTACCTACAAGGCACAGATAAAGTATTGTCATTAAATATTTTCCAAAAATATTATGAATAAAACACTGTACAGATGTAGTGCGAAAAGGGCTTCCTTCATAGTCTTCATACTTCTCAATATCAGTACATCTTGTACTGAGACTGACTGAAATAACATGACACATTCGTACGTTTCCGTAACAATACGAAGACAAATATTTTCGTACTACATCTGTATTTGATTTATCGGATATCTATTATGACTATACAAGCAAATGATAAATTGTTACACTAAATATTATTCATAGGTATTTTGTTTTCAAAAAGGTTAAAATGATAATTCAATTCAAATTTACCTTCATTCTGTTTTTGTTGTCTAGCGCGCATGGGTGGGGGCCTATAAAATTTGCTAGGACCTGAGCTGCTGGACCCAGAGGTTGGAACCGTGGCTTGGACTCCAGATCCTGAATTGGGGTCTTTATTTTCAGACTCAGCATTATTCTTATTAGCTCCAGGAGTTTTAATCGCAAGATCTTCGGTAGTTACATTAGGCTTTATGTTGCAGGTGCTATTAGAGTTAACAGCTGTTCGCCAGTTGTGTATTAGTTTTTCGCCACCTGTTCGCCAGTTGGTTCCAGGGCAGGGAGCCGCGAGATCTTTAGTACTTTCAGCAAGCATACTAGTATCTGCTTGTACACCTGCGATCCCATCGGTATCTTCATTTGGGCTACTGCTGACAGTTTCCGGGCCTGTAGTTGACAGTACCTCGTTATCTTCACATGTATTACTGCTGATGTCTTTATGGCTTGTAGCCACGATTCCATCGCAACATTTATTAGGGTTATCGCTGATGGTTTCCGATCGTATAACCGATAATCCTTCGTTAGCTTCATTTGTACTACAATTCTTGGTTTCAAAGTTTTCAGCTGCGAGGCCTTCGCTGTCTTCGGTTGGGCTACTGATGTTGATTTCAGGAGCAGCTGCAGCTGGCTGGTCTCTGATAACTTCATTTGCATTATTGTTGTCGGTATCATGTCTTACAACAGCGTTATCTTCGCTGCTTGCATTAGGGTTCAGGTGTCCCGATTTTGGACTTGCACCTCTTAGTTCTTGGATCTCTTCACTTGTGCCTCCGAGTTCAAAGCATGCACCAGCGAGAGCATCGCTACTTCCGGTTTTAGAACTTGTAACAGGCAGTACTTCACTATTTTTATTTTTAGCACTGCCGCTCATTTCGAGACGTCCTTCACTATATTTCTTACAAATCGCTTCAGGAGTCGCAGTCACAGCTGCGACCTTTTCGCTACCATCATTTAGGCTACAGCTGTTGGTTTCAGATCTTGTATCTGTCAGTCCTTCGCTAACACCAGTTGTGCTGCTTCTTCTAGTTTCAAGATTTACAGCTGCAATGCCTTCACTACCTTCATTTGGTCTAATACTGATGTTGCGAGGGTTTTCAGCAGCAAGTTCTTCACTGCGATCATTTAGCGTAATACCTTTAGCTTCTTGCCCTGGCGGACCTGTAAAGTTGATCAAATAAATATAGTTTGGGTGCTGCTATAGATATTAAAATTATTTAAATAGAGCGAACAATTGGCAACAGGAGATAGAGGCTGCATATCCTTGATATCTCTGTCTGATTTTTGTAATTGTGTAGGAGACACATATTACCAGAGGATCTATCATGTAGTTGCAGTTACATATACATACATGTATATTAATTGCAAAGAAATTGAAACAAAGTACACTGGCGATAAATTCAATCAGACAGGTATATTTGACCAATTCCCGTTAAGTTCCATTAGGTTTCCCAAAATGTCCCAGGTTGATTGTATGAAACTTTTCTTTTTTGTTACCGAAAATGCATAGAAATCTGGTAACAAAAAAGGAAGCTTTCATACAAACTACATAGGACATTTTGGGAAACCTAGTGGATCTTGCTCAGCATCATGGACTCTATCAGCCTACCAATTTTTATCAAAATCGGAGACGTGATCCAAATGTACAAACATAACGGGAATTCCTCATTTAAGTATCTTACTCTTTATTTTCAACCCACAATTAATTGTTGAAAAAGTTCTCAGAATAACATACAACAACAACAACAACATACAATCACGCCTGTATCCCCAAAAAGGGGTAGGCAGAACACATGAAACTACTAAAGCTTCAGTGCCACTCTTGGCAAATAAGGGGTTGAAAGAAAACGAAACTGTGACATTGCAGTGACAGGTTCTCAGAATAAATGTACAGTAAACATTATTGTGATGTTAGTTAAATGACGTTTCCTTCCTGCTATTATGAGCTTGTAAACGACCCTTATAATAATTGTTTTGTATGAAAAAAAAAATATTTTATCTAAGTACGTTTCTTATGTCCTAAACTGGTGGTATGTACAGTGTGTAAACATATTTATTAATAGTAATGTAACGCCATGTCTGCTGAGTTGCAAAGCGGCCCATTGTTTATCGAAGGTACCTCTATACTCAGGGCACAAAGGAACGATTGTTATGGTGAGGTTCTGAGTATAGAGGTACCTACGATAAACAATGGGCCAGTTATAAAACATTTGATAGTTAATGTAGTTATAATAATATTATAATAATGTTATAATAATATTAATAAATAAATAAAATAAAAAAGCCTTTTATTTCGAGTCCAAGTTAAGCCAGGGGCGGCTCACTCCGCGATTCTATCGCCGCGCTACAAGTACATGCCGGCGGCCGCGAGTTCGCGGCCTAATCAGGGGTGGCGCGCGTGCTCACGGAACGCACGTTCGCACTTTGTAATGTTGCTTTACGTCCGAGTTTTTTTTAAGGTTCATATGCGATGTCCGCATGTGGAATGGCTAATAATACTTAGTTAAATAGATATCATGAATAATAAATACCATAGGACATTTTTAAACAGGTCTACTACTGATTAACTCCCCCAAAAAGATTCAATAAGGCTTGTGATGTTGGAACTCAAACAAAAATATATAAATACTATATATATACCTAGAAAGTAACCAAGACTTGAATATAATAGGATAACATTTTATCTGAGTATTAATGCGTTTTAGTCCATAGGCAACCCTATCGCCGGGCGCCGCGCACGTGCGGCTCATTTCTTTGTAAGAGTTTTGTAGGCATTTAAAAAGGCGGCATGTCGTAAACATCAAAGCAGTGGGCCTTCTGTACTTGTACTATTATATATTCTGTGGTTAAGCTATTCTATTACATATCATCGAATGTCGTCACAATTTATAGTTATATTCTAATTACCTAATTATGTCAATGTTAATTTAATTTAATTTATAATTTAATCTTAATTTAATATTTAATAAAATTGTGATATAAAATTGTGGTATTTATTTATGGCGGACAAGAACCCCTCATCGGGTGAAGGCCTCCTCCAAGGACTTCCATCGATCCCTGTCTGTAGCTACATAGTTCCAGTTTTCTCCAGCTATTTTATTTATGTCATCAGTCCAACGGCTATTCGGCTTGCCGGCGCGTCTTTTTCCTGCAGGTCCCCTCCACGTGGTAGCTCTCAGAGTCCAGCGCGAGTCAGACAGCCTGGCAACATGCCCTGACCATCTCCATTTTTAGGGTTCCGTAGTCAACTAGGAACCCTTATAGTTTCGCCATGTCTGTCTGTCCGTCCGTCCGTCCGTCCGTCCGTCCGTCCGTCCGTCCGCGGATAATCTCAGTAACCGTTAGCACTAGAAAGCTGAAATTTGGTACCAATATGTATATCAATCACGCCAACAAAGTGCGAAAACAAAAAGTGGAAAAAAATGTTTTATTAGGGTACCCCCCCTACATGTAAAGTGGGGGCTGATATTTTTTTTCATTCCAACCCCAACGTGTGATATATTGTTGGATAGGTATTTAAAAATGAATAAGGGTTTGCTAAGATTGTTTTTTGATAATATTAATATTTTAGGAAATAATCGCTCCTAAAGGAAAAAAAAGTGCGTCCCCCCCCCCTCTAACTTTTGAACCATATGTTTAAAAAATATGAAAAAAATCACAAAAGTAGAACTTTATAAGGACTTCCTAGAAAAATTATTTTGAACTTGATAGGTTCAGTAGTTTTTGAGAAAAAAACGGAAAACTACGGAACCCTACACTGAGCGTGGCCCGACACGCTCTTGGCCGGTTTTTGTGTTTGGGCGTGCTTGAGTGCGTCTATTAATTTTGTTACAGCTCTTATGTTTATGTGAGGTATTCTCTGCACTTTTTTAATATTTAGCAAGCCTCTCTCCATGGCTAGAGAGCCTAGCTAGAGGGCATGTGGTTATTTTTGACTTAACTTTTGCAGTAAACACCCAGGTTTGGCTTGCATAGGTCAGCGAAGGCAGGATACACATATCCATGACTTTTTTCTTAATTTTCATATTCATATTGCTTTTCAGGATTTCTTTCAGGCTCCAGAATTTATTCCAGCTTATTTTTACTCTTCGGTTTACTTCTTCTTCGTTACGTTGGCTGTTAAACGATATATTATGTGTTCATAAAAACTCCTACCGTTATTTTATACCTACCAATTTATAACACTTAACCACTCAAAACACTGTTTTGAAAACAGAATAAGGGTACATTCAGCCACTTCATAAGTGGCTCGAATTTTTTAACCATCCGGCGTAGCCGAATGGCAATCGTCGACGCCAAACGCCGACAGAAATGTAGTCTGGCTCTGTCGCGCCAATACGCAAGAGCAATAGAGATAGCTAATACGACACAGATATTATCGTGAGCGTTTGTGCATTTCGGCTACGCACACAGCGTGGGAAGCGTTTAATACCATGCATGACGCATGATAACTTGGCAAGTAATGTAACTAATGATCTACACTCTACTCTACAGGTAGGTGTAGGTTAGGTATGTAAGTATTAGCAAAGACATATATAACTCCGTATAGCAGTGGCGGATTTGCAGTCCTAGCCGCTCTAGGCCCCAGGCCATGTGCCGCCCCTTTCTCAACACCCATAATTATAAACTAGATGCGTAGTTACGTACACGTTGCGTTGCGATTTGCGAATGTCGTTACCAAATTGGCGTACCAAACCAAGTCATCGCGTAATAGATAACAATAGGTAGGTACCATCCTATATATTTAACTAAAACGACTTAACTTTTATATGTCGGAGCCGGTAGCTCTACGACATCAAGGGGCAGGCACCAGCTCCATGGTGGGCGGAAACGGTGGGCATATCACGCACACAAGTCCAACAAATGTTTATGCAACTGGTAACGAATATTACTAATATCAAAACAAACACAATCACTTAAGTTCCAAAACACAAAAAAATCACACCAACTCAAAGCTACTAAGTTATCAGAACCGGAAACGAATCCGTGGGTCAAGTGGTACACTACTAGTTACTTAAAGCGCACACGTAATCTCACGGCACGGTTATGGGATAGCGCGCGGTCGCGTGTCTCTATTCATCCATGTCCCAAATCTTAATGCCCTCTCGGCACCTTAAGGAATGCTTACAACAAATATTTTAATTAATTTCATTACGTACCACATCGGACCCACGGCTACGTTCGGCGGTGTTTACAATATCCGCCCCGTCTCAAAGTACAAAGACATCACTGTTACAATTCCGCTAATGCTGTTAACGTAAACATTGGACCAGGAATGTGGGCCGCCTCCACGGGCCTCAGACACTATAAGGTTACAGGTGCCTTGCGCCGACATATTATATGTACGATGTACGAATTAAATATTTATACCTTGATACGCAAAAATGGATACGATACTTACGCGAGCCTATATAATATTAAGATACTTTGCATTCGAGTTCTTTGTTGTTAATCTTGTTATCCTCAGTGATTTTTTTTTGCCACGATTTGCCGCCCTTGTAATCTGGCCGCCCTAGGCCCGGGCCTACTGGGCAAATCCGCCACCGCCGTATAGACAGATAAAGTCTAAGAAAAAACTGGCCAAGAGCGTGTCGGGCCACGCTCAGTGTAGGGTTCCGTAGTTTTTCGTATTTTTCTCAAAAACTACTGAACCTATCAAGTTCAAAACAATTTTCCTAGAAAGTCTTTATAAAGTTCTACTTTTGTGATTTTTTTCATATTTTTTAAACATATGGTTCAAAAGTTAGAGGGGGGGGGGGGGGACGCACTTTTTTTTCCTTTAGGTGCGATTATTTCCGAAAATATTAACATTGTCAAAAAACGATCTTAGTAAACCCTTATTCATTTTTAAACACCTATCCAACAATATATCACACGTTGGGGTTAGAATGAAAAAAAAAATCAGCCCCCACTTTACATGTAGGGGGGGTACCCTAATAAAACATTTTTTTCCATTTTTTATTTTTGCACTTTGTTGGCGTGATTGATATACATATTGGTACCAAATTTCAGCTTTCTAGTGCTTACGGTTACTGAGATTATCCGCGGACGGACGGACGGACGGACGGACGGACGGACGGACGGACGGACGGACAGACAGACATGGCGAAACTATAAGGGTTCCTAGTTGACTACGGAACCCTAAAAACCGGCCAAGAGCGTGTCGGGCCACGCTCAGTGTAGGGTTCCGTAGTTTTCCTTATTTTTCTCAAAAACTACTAAGCCTATCAAGTTCAAAACAATTTTCCTAGAAAGTCTTTATAAAGTTCTACTATTGTGATTTTTTTCATATTTTTTAAATATATGGTTGAAAAGTTAGAGGGGGGGGGACGCACTTTTTTTTCCTTTAGGAGCGATTATTTCCGAAAATATGAATATTATCAAAAAACGATCTTTGTAAACCCTTATTCATTTTTAAATACCTATCCAACAATATATCACACGTTGGGGTTGAAATGAAAAAAAATATCAGCCCCCACTTTACATGTAGGGGGGGTACCCTAATAAAACATTTTTTTCCATTTTTTATTTTTGCACTTTGTTGGCGTGATTGATATACATATTGGTACCAAATTTCAGCTTTCTAGTGCTAACGGTTACTGAGATTATCCCCGGACGGACGGACGGACGGACGGACGGACGGACAGACAGACATGGCGAAACTATAAGGGTTCCTAGTTGACTACGGAACCCTAAAAACGTACCTCAGTACCATACAGAAAAAGGTACGGTGGCCTAGGTGCATGGCTGAGCGTACTCCAAAGATGTAATCTTTGGGATACGCTCAGCTAGATGGCGCTAATATTAATATTTGACATTTTAAAACATATCAAGCTAAGAATATGGGCCAAATTGTCAAAACTGAGGTTCAAAAGTTTTAAGCCTGTGTCGATAGATGGCAGTCTATGGACTGTGATTACACATTTTACTTTGACAGTAACTCTCTATAATACTCGATCCTCTTTGGTATTAGCTGTGGTATTAGTCATATTGCTATCGTGATCTATAGGTATTCATTATGTGCAATAATAATCGTTTAAGAACAATAAACTGCATTAAATCAGGATTACAAGAAAAGCTTTGTACCTACGCGGGCTGCGTGGCACGCTGTCTAAGGTTTCGCACTCCGTCCGATCGGAATCCGATCCGAAACCGTAAAAATAAGATCCGTAGTAGCCATAGAATATGTATATGGTAATTTACGCACTAGATCCGAAGAATAACGGAAAGAAATCAGATGACGGAGATCGGATCGGACGTAGTGTGAAATCGCTCTAATGGTAGGTATAATAAGATCTTACTTTTAATTCAGGTAAAAGTTGCATAAGTAAATACTTAGAAGTAGATATATAAGATGTAGCGACTGTAACCTTGTTGGCTAGACCCAAAGACATATATAACTCCGTATAGACAGATAAAGTCTAAGAAAAAAACGTACCTCAGTACCATACAGGAAAAGGTACGGTGGCCTAGATGGCATTACACCTTTGGGGTACGCTCAGCTAGATGGCGCTAATATTAATATTTGACATTTTAACACATATCAAGCTAAGAATATGGTCCCAATTGTCAAAACTGAGGTTCAAAAGTTTTAAGCCTGTGTCAAGAGATATCAGTCTATGCACTGTGATTACACATTTTACTTCGACAGTAACTCTCTTTAATACTCGATCCTCTTTGCTAGACCGGCAAGTCTAGATTATTAATTAAGCGGAAATCATCCATAAATAATCTAGACTTGCCGGACGAACTCGCGTATGTTACGAAACTTTCAGAACATAACTATTCATAAACATAATTATACAGTGTGTAAATCTTAATGGTGGTAAGTAAAGCACATAAGAAATGTAATTTGACAACTTTAACTTAGAATTGTCAACGTTTCAAAATTTTCAATGTCCCTAAATAGAAAACCATTTCGAAATATACGCCTGTAAATCACAAAAAAAAAAAAAATTTTTTTTAATTAAGAGGAAATCCTCTTAATTAATAATCTAGACTTGCCGGTCTAGCCAACAATGTGACCTTGTCGCTATCTCTTCGAAAACGAAACGCTTTCTCTCTATCACTCGTCCATATTAGTGGGACAGTGATAGTGTGACGATATAACAGCCATTTAGAGGTAGTGCATTTAGTTTGGTTTAGTTTATTTATTTCATAATGGTAAATTACACTATAAATTATTCTACGTTAACCTATAAGAATTTACATTATGATGGCAATTATGTACAGTGCATACAAAACTTTATCTACATTCGGGATATACCAAAAGGCGGAAATACTATTCCTACAACTTCATATTCTTTAAAATTACCTGATCCGCCATGGTCTTCGTCCATGGTGATGAGTTTTCACCGCGAAAGCCCCTTTTGGGCGAGGCCGGCGAGGGGTTACCCGGTACCGGTGAATGTATCTGTAATAATGTAGTTATTTTAAACGAAAATCTCATTTAAGTATTTCATCACAGCTATTTGTAACGAATTAGATACTATTTAATATTAATTAAATACAAATTGTATATAATTTTACGTATTTAGGCCACAGGCGGTCAAACATTAGTCTTGACGCGCAATAGAAGGTACCTACAGTACAGAACGATTGACTAAGTCGCAGATAAATTAACTGTAATAAGAGAACCATAACTCAGAGCTAGGTACAAATAATATACCTAAGTTTACAAGCATTGCAATAAGTACACCTAGTTTTGTTGCCGGTTTTAGTTTTTTTTATCGCATTTTCTGTTTTATAATGTCATCATTAAATATCTAATAAAAAAAACTCACCAAAACAGTAACTGATGATATTGAAGTCTCTGAAAATGTCAATGCGCACCAGCTCTGTACGAAACATCAAACTGAAGAATGAAATGAAATGAAGACTCAACGATTGTTTTTGTTTATATTTTACTAGAACAGTTTTAGTCCCCATCTGATTGGTTCAAAGTTATCCGAAGTATTTCACGGGATTGCTGATTGGCTGGTTGACTCTATGGTCCGGTATTCCCCGAGGCTTGAACATTATAGACACCTATGTTGCCAGAAACAAAAAGTATGTTTTGGATACTTGCAATTTTAGCACCTTATTAAAAAAAATGTCTTATTTCTTCAGAAAGTATTGCTTTCCATTACTTTTTATGTGGTTGTCGAGATCGAGATTGTTTTTATAATTTAATATCTTAATATTGTTGCGATATGGATAGCAAAAAATAAATCCAATAAAATTGTAACGTGATTCAATGCTCAATGATTGTAACGCTAACGAAATAATATTTACACATTACCTATGTGTAAGCGCCATATTGACAATCAAAATGCCATTTTAAATTCATTAATATATAGGGTTAATCTGATAAAATAAGTTGGGTTACGTTCCATTTGAAAAATCGGCAAAATGGCGTGCAGAGCGAAATTAACCCACGTGACAATTGTACGCGCGCATTTCATTCGATGTGTATTAACAGCAAACTCATTTATGATTTATGATCGAGGTAGGTTAGGTTCGTTAGGTATCTTCAAATGGCCGAAGGCCAAACTGCACAGAATAGGAGCGGGGCTCCGTCGAAACCGCTTTAAGTTAAGATAAAATGGAAAAAATATTGTTGTTATTATGATTATGAGCATTTTTCGTTCTAGACCGTTTGCGATGTAGAATAGCTAGTAATTTTGCGTTCTAGACCATTCAGTTTAATCTCTGTGTCGAGACCGATAGCAGAAGACTGTGACTACAAAGTTTACAGAGATAATCTTATATATCCATTATCTTTAATAATAAGTACACGGGTAAAATAAAACAAAGCTTTTAATAATTATTAGAATTCATTATTGTATTACAAACCAAGTACTGTATACACACAAGACTTCTTTTGAAGTAGGATACATTTTTGAGCGTAAAAATCCATTGTCTACTTTTAGCCGTATATATTTAGTCAACCCTTCAACCGCCAAAGACGTTCGCGATAACAGCGTTACATAGGCGTGGCGTTCAAAGGGTTAAAGGTATTTAAAATAAGTAGGTATATAAATCAAAAGAGACTAAGTATGTACTCTTATCTATTGATGATTGTCATTCCCATCAGATCAGATCTTATATTAATGAACAATTACTTACTAACTTAGTATACATTTGAGCATCATTTGAGTACCTACAGATGTTACTAAATGTCAATCAAAACTTACAAATCTTATAATTTAAATGGTCACCTCCTCCTTCTTTTGGGGTAAAGAAGTCGGTTAAAAAATAACATGCAACAGCAGTACAAAATACAGTATATTAAACACTAAGTCTAAGCTGCAGTAGTCTTTCGAACGGCATAGAGAATACGAAACTTGCCTGTATTCAATTAGGTACTAAAATTAAATATTTTGCACTAAATAAAGGATCAGATAATAGGCTACTTTCCTTCTAGTCAGCTCTGCATCTAAGATGCAGCATCTTTAACTATGAAAACTAATTTGAACGATTTGCTAATATAGAATTAATATGAAATCGAGTCGAGTGACGTCACGGTCAACTTATTTACTTTCTATCAGACTTATTAAATATAAATTGAGTTCAGATATAAATACAACTCCGTAAAGATAGATAAAGTCTAAGAAAAAACGTACTTCGAAACCATCAAGAGTAATGTACGGTTGTCCAGATGGCACTACACATTTAATTGATTCTCAGCTAGATGGCGCTAATATTATTATTTGGCAACTTTAACTCAAATCAAATGAAGAATATGGACCAAATTGTCAAAATTGAGGTTCAAAAGTTTTAAGCCTGTAACGACAGATGGCAGTCTCACTGTGACTAAATCTTTTGTAAATATGTAATCAACCAATTGGAACCCTAGGCCACTCCACAACCATGTCAAAATGACAAACAGTAAGAGATTTCTTACAACCTGATTTATAACGTCACTATGACATAGTTCTACAGTGGCCTAGGGTTACAATCGGTTGACTGTATATGACGTGTAAAAGTGCCCCTGTGGCCTATTTGCTAAATAAATCATTTTGATTTTTGACTACTCATTTTACTTTCGACAACAATTCTATATAAATACTCGATCCTCTTTGTCAGGTTTAGAAATAATTTGTTCCTCGGTTGGTATTATTATAATGTGAGTCACGTGTAACCGGCATCATAGATTAAATATAAGATCATACCATCCCATGCATTAAAATGCGACCGCCTAAGTCGCGCATACACTACACCGCACATAGATGACGCCACAAAAAAAATGCCTTGTTGTCATCGATTAGCGTTTTGTTATTAGCGTTAAGTCATTAAGTGTCACTTTCGAGCCATAAATCTATGTCAAAAGTGACAAGTATAATCGAAAGTTGGAAGACATTTTTTTTGTGGCGTCATCTATGTGCGGTGTAGTGTATGCGCGACTTAGGCGGTCGCATTTTAATGCATGGGATGGTATGATCTTCTTAGACAGCATGTATCTGAACGAAAAGCCAACACAAACCCGTTAACGTTTAGATCATACTGAGCGACTTTTACTATGAGACCAAACCCGAATTCCCAAAAAAAAAATTGCTGTTTCTTATATTTTGGTCGTGTGAAGCTGAATTTTTCTACGGGAGCTACAATATTTTTTTCGCGATTCTTTCTCAGTCCCATAGCAGAAATCACTCAGTACGGTTTAAACGTTAACGGGTTTAAGTGTTGGCTTTTCGTTCAGATACATGGTGTATTTAATCTATATTCTGTCAAACAAGTCTGTCAGTAAATAAGAACTAAGAAAACTGTAGGTATTCTTTTCTCTAGCACCCTAAAGAAAAGGATGCATATAGATTTCTTTGTTCTTATTTACTGACCATGCGCGGATCCAGGGGTCCGGGGTCAGGGGGGGTCCTAGGTTGGCCATACAAATAGACCACGTGACCCCCCCTCCGGGGCCTGGGCCTTTACCACGTGACCCCCCCCCTGGGCACGAAGCTGGATCCGCGCTTGTTACTGACAGACTTGGTTGGCAGAGTATATGCCGGCACGTGAGATCGGTCGTTTATCTGGGCCAGACGACGCCCTCGATCCAGTCGAGGTAGTGCGCGAGGCGGGTGTAGACGCCGGGCACGGCGGAGCCGCAGCCGCGGCCGAACGACGTGACGCCGACCAGGCGCGTCTGCCCGTCCGGCTCCGACAGGCTCTGCAGCGGCCCGCCCGAGTCGCCCTGTCAAAAATACTTATTTGTTTTACAAGGGGGCAAAGTAGTTGTTTAACCGCACGTGCCAATATTGATACCTGAGCAAGCGAAAGATTCCAATATTGAACCGCGAGCGTAGCGAGTGGTTCAAAAAGTGGAATCTTGAGCATTGCGAGGGTATCAAGGCACGAAGGTTAAACAAACTTTGCCACCGAGTGAAACACAAAATTTTTCACCACAACAACACGAACAAAATACTGACTATAAAAGATCAAAATAAATCAAATCCATCAATTTATTCAATATTTATGATTCAAAATCATCATTTATAGGTAAAATCTAGCAGCCAGATTAAAACATAGAGTTAAAATTTGTATGAAATTACTTTGCCCCCTTGTGGATAAAATGCAATTTTGCTATCTGTTTTCGAATAGCAAAGAAAGCCTTTACCAGTTGGTGTGGTGAAAATACATTTGCCATATTTGGCTAAATATTGATTAAAAATAGTACATTGTGCAACAAGGGGAGGAAGTTGAATAGTACTAACGAGAGTAAGTTAAATCGCGACGGCTCGCCGGAATGATTTAAAGACTCGAGTTTGTAATATTCACACTCCCCGAGTTACACACAATGTTTTTCATCACACTCGCAATGTAAAATATATGTAAATAGATGTAAAAAAGTTAAGTACGATACTAGAATTTTCATAACTCCATTGGGAAAACGATTTTTCTATTACTCACGCTCCGCCTGCTTACAATAGCACATTTAGTGTGTGAGAGTGATGAAAAAAAACATTATAGGGTTGCGCCACAGTATATGACCCAGTAATAACTCTTCCAACCAACGTACGTGTCCGAGATGCCATTCGACAACTGGCGCCATTTGACGATGGATTCACACTGAACTAGTCCACACCGCTACTTTCCTACATTCACTGTTACATTTGTTTTATTGTATAAGTCTATTAACTAGAGCACGAATGAATGTATGCATTACCTATGCTCTATCATTAACCAATAACTTGGCAGCACTTAGCGGTCTTGTATACCTATAAAAATTTCAATCATTCAACGTAGGTATCTTTTGTGAAATTACCTATGTTTATCATTAACATACCTGACAAGTATTTACACTAGTCTCTTGTCACATTTCCAAGTTGTATACATACCTGACAAGTGTCTCTCAGGCCGTCCGGTTCGCCAGCGCAGACCTGCGTCTCCGAGATGCCATTCGGCAACTTGCGCCATTTGGTAGAAGTGTAGGATTCGGTACACTTATCTCTCGTCATTTCCAAGTTGTATACATACCTGACAGGTATCTCTCAGCCCGTTCGGGTCTCCAGCGCAGACTTGCGTCTCCGAGATGCCATTCGGCAACTTGCGCCATTTGGTAGAAGTGTAGGATTCGGTATACTTATCTCTTGTCACATTTCCAAGTTGTATACATACCTGACAGGTATCTCTCAGCCCGTTCGGGTCTCCAGCGCAGACTTGCGTCTCCGAGATGCCATTCGGCAACTTGCGCCATTTGGTAGAAGTGTAAGATTCGGTATACTTATCTCTTGTCACACTTTCAAGTTGTATACATACCTGACAAGTGCCTCTCAGGCCATCCGGTTCTCCAGCGCAAACCTGCGTCGCCGAGATGCCATTCGGCAACTTGCGCCATTAGGTAGAAGTGTAGGATTCACTTTACTGAGCTACGAATACTATACTATTCTCTCACATTATATTATCGATTTGTAGGTAGGTATACCTGACCGCGAAGAATGGAAATCCCTTCTGAGAGCCCTATGTCCCTGATGACTTGATGAGGGATAACAGGATAATCATCATCATCATCATACCTGACAGGTATCTCTCAGGCCGTCGGGGTCGCCAGCGCAGACCTGCGTCTCCGAGATGCCATTCGGCAACTTGCGCCATTTGGTAGAAGTGTAGGATTCGCTGCACTTTGATCGGGACACGACAGTCACGTTCGCCTTTAGCAGCGTGTTACTGCGTGCGTCCTCTGGAAAAATAATTGGGAAATTAGTGAATCTACGAGAAGTGATACGGATACATGTGGTGACGGGTTAAGAATTTCACAACCTCCTTTCACAACAAGTCGATTGTGGGATATAAGTTCCATTGTGGTGTGAACGATGGGCCGGCAAGCTCTTATAGGTGAAAAACTTAAGAAAGTCACCTGTTGTATGTGTGAGTGACGTGTTCGAATAGAGAACACATATGTAAAATTAGTAACACAAACAAAACAAACGCCTATTCGAACACGTCACTCACACATACAACAGGTGACTTTCTTAAGTTTTTCACCTATACTACAATATCACAGTTTCATTTTTCTTTCAACCCTTTAATTGCCAATTGTCACACTGAACTTGAGTAGTTTCAAGTACTCTGTCTGCCCTGTTTAGAAATACAGGTGTGTTTATGTATGTAAGTACATTATTTGTACACAACTATTAAAATTACTATCTTTTGCCCGCGGCTTCGCTCGCGTTAAAAAGAGACAAAAAATAGCCTATGTCACTCTCCAGCCGTTCAACTATCTCCACAAAAATCACGTCAATTCGTTGCTTCGTTTTGCCGTGAAAGACGGACAAACAAACAGACACACACACTTTCCCATTTATAATATTAGTATGGATACTTTCCACATTTTTTGTATTTTATTTCAGGTTGAAAATGGTGGTATTATCAGCAAGTGCTCACGTTTATGCTTTTTTTTTACAAATAAATGGGCTTACTTATGGCCACAGCCTAGCCGAGGGGAAGACGTGGCCTAAGATGGGTCGAGATCGCCCAAAAGGCCAGCTATAGATTGATGGCATATTTATTTTTATAAAGAAAGCATGGGCAAAATCAAATATATGAAAGAGGCGCGTCACTAGCACACAATCTAAGCTCTTGTAGGTAAACGCGTACCATGCTTGTATGAGTGAGATATGACAGGCCGACTGTTCGCGTTTTTGCAAACGGTAACTGTGAGATACCTAACCGAGAGGGGGTGGGCGGCACTTTCAACGGGGAGCGGGAGTGGCCATACTGTACGATAGTACTCTTTATTATACTGTGCCTATGCCACCGTTAAAAGCTCCGTCCATATAGAATTTCCACACTGCAGTAGTTAGTTATAAGTATGAATTTTCTGAGATGAATTTTTGGCTTTTGCCGTAATCTGTTAAACAAAAGCCTTTGTTTCTTATTCTTATTTCTTATTCACAGCGGCTAGCTCCTGTTTCCACAGCACGTGCTAAAGTCTCAGTGTAGTTAAAAAGCAACTATCATGATAACAATAAGGTTCAAATTTATGAAACAGTAAACTGTTTCATAAATTTGAACCTTTGTACTGTAAACAGTACGCAAGTAACTTTTTTTGAAGATGACAAAACGTGTTATCTACGAAAGGGCTTTTTATGGATTTGAACCTTATTACCATCATGATAGTTGCTTTTTAACTACACTGAGACTTTAGCACGTGCTGTGGAAACGGGAGCTAGCCGCCTTGAATAATAGAAACAAAGGCTTTTGTTTAACAGATTACGGCAAAAGCCAAAAAATCATCTCAGAAAATTCATACTATACTCACTGGTGGTGCTCGTGGTGCCCCACCCCGTGATGGTGAGCGCGGTGGTGGGGTCCGTGTCTCTGGTGTAGAGACACGCCGCGTTCAGCGTCGTGTCAAACTGCACCGCTTTGTCTAGCCTGGAACAAATATGTTGTTGAATCACGTTTAGATTATTTTAATTTGAAGAATAGAAATAAAACTATGGAAACGGATTAAATCGCGTATAATGAATTTAAAATACATCCCGCGATACGCGATCCGCGCGATAGCGCGCGTTTATACGCGATTTAATCCGTTTCCATAGTTTTATTTCATGAGTAACTATCGCCGTAACCGAAGACAATATTTTGAAGAATAGACTTCAGTGACAAAACAAAACCCACTTTTTTCCTCCAAGAAAGAATTTAAAAAAAATACTCTTAAGGGTAATTTCGAAAATAATTTCAGTGGCGATCGAACGTGTGTGGACTTCAAATTGTAACCAAAATATACAAATCCAGTAAAAATTACGATACATGGGTTAAAGATATCGCCATGACGTGCGTGTCGATTTCGGAGTTAAACTGAGAGCCTCCAAGCTTCGATAAGCATACCTCCCATAGACAACCAGGTTCATCCGTCCCAAAGGAAAATATATAAAATACTAGCTTTTGCCCGCGGTTTCGCTCGCGTTAGAAAGAGACAAAAAGTAGCTTATGTCACTCTCCATCCCTGCAACAGTCTCGACTTAGAAAATCACGTCAATTCGTCGCTTCGTTTTGCCGTGAAAGACGGACAAACAAACAGACACGCACTTTCCCATTGATAATATTAGTATGGGTGTAGGTCACACATTTCAAAATCGCCAGATCGTCGTGTTTAAGACTGCGAGTGTCAAAAGTTAGGATGCTTGTATATCGTCTGGAAAAACAATGCGTCTTTTACTTTTGCTCCCATAGGCACCACGGTGAGCTTCATTCAACTACTAAAGAACTGCATACGCTGATATATTAAACTCACTTCAATAGCGCCAGGCAGGCAAGTATGGTCGCGCGGTAAATGATAAAACATCTGGCCGTCCCTATCGCGCTTACAAATAGTGCGATAGGGACGGCCTGATATTTTATCATTTATTGCGCGATGCTTGCCTGCCTTGTCGTAGTTCTTTTCTTAAGACTGTCCTAACTGTGCGTCTCCTTGATCCACGATACCCATAGGCACCACGGACAACTTTATTTCAAGTACCTAAAATCGCCGTCAATAGAAATTGTCAACAATGTAAACATACCATTCTATAAAATATCAATATTCTCTAGCATAATATTATTATTTTAAAGGTTGAGGATCATAATGTGATATAAATTGATTAGATAACACATGGATTTAGCCAGTATCTGATGAGAACGGAAATTAGAGACATTTTGACTACAAGGTTTGTTACAAGTTCTATTGACGGCGACTTTAGGTACTGGTCCCACCGCGAGCTCGTAAGCTATGAGCTATCGGCTATAAAAAAGAACAAAAGATAATCCCTCCCGTGTAAAGAAAAGAGACACGGCGATGTTTATAGTTACTCGCCCAGCGGTGAACTATCAATGTCGCCTCGTTTTATTCGCAGGGAAATGATTATGTTTTGTTCGTTTTTAAAGCCGATAGCTCATAGCTTACTAGCTCGCGGTGGGACTAGTGCCTTACTAAAGAACTATGGCCACAGTATAATAAAGAGTACTATCGTACAGTATGGCCACTCCCGCTCCCCGCTGAAAGTGCCGCCCTCCCCCTCTCGGTTACCTCACAGTTACCGCCTGTCAAAAACGCGAACAGTCGACCTGTCATATGTCACTCATACAAGCGTAGTACGCGTTCACCTACACGAGCTGAGACTGTGTGCAAGGAACGCGCCTCTTTCATATATTTGATGGCCAGTGTCCGAGGTGTGCTATGGCTGACATATATATGGAACTTACTTCAAAAGCGCCAGATCGTCGTACTTGAGACTGCGAGTGTAGTTGGGATGTTTGTATATCGCCTCGACTCGTGCGTCGGTTTCGGAGTTAAACTGCGGGTCTCCTAGCTCCGTGACGCCCATGCGCACCACGGACGGCTCTACTCTGAAAATAAACAGACAATTAAATCATCATATTAGTCTAAGGCACTGGTCCCACCGCGAGCTATTCAAAATTTTTCACCACACCAACACGAACAAAATACTGACTATAAAACTAACTAACTAGTATGGCACTGTGATCCAAAGAGGATCTTGGCCTCCAAAACGAGAGCACGCCACTTATCCCGATCCTGCGCAGCTTCCTGCCAATTATCACATACTATAAAACATCAATTTAAATCAAATCCAGCAATTATTCATTATTTATGATTCAAAATAATAATTTGTAGGTAAATTCTACCAGCCAGCTCAGGGCATCAAGTTAAAATTGGTATGAAATTACTTTGCACTCTTGTGGATAAAATGCAATTTTGCTATCCGTTTTCGAATAACAAAATTGATCTTTACCAGTTGGTGTGGTGAAAAATACATTAAAACAAATAATAGGTACAGTCAGCATTGAATATATTGTGACAATCAAAGCGTCAAATATTTGCTATCACAAAATGACTCGTGAGTGTCGACGATAACTTGAGTGTGTGGACGCAAACTAGCAGAAAGAGCCTAATATTCCAATGTTGTACTATAATAAACCCCTTATTCATAAACGATCACTAAATTTATCAAGCCGATAAAGTTCGTTTGTCCCTTTCCGACGTATTGGTGTGATAGAGAGGGACAAACGAACTTTACCGGTTTGATAACTTTAGTGAACGTTTATGAATAAGGGGGTAAGTCTATTGGCAACGTGCGTGACAGAGTGGCACTGATTGTCATAAATACACTTCATCTTATGGGCATCACCTTACTGCTGGCTGCTAGCGGCGGCCGTTAAAACTAATTTGATACCATACAATTTTATTTAGAAAATCCTGCAAAATGACCGCATTAGGAGATTTCCTCGTAATTAGGGCATCTTAAGAGCGTTATAACATTTCGGCGTCGGGCGAAATTAGGTATTTTACCCGCCGCGCGAGCCCAATATGCCGACCCTTTCTAGCACGTCTTATCACTCGCTCGCACTACAATAATGGACAAAACAATCTTGATCCTTTCCATGGAATTTTGATAACAACCACAATCTACTATCTCGATATAAACTTTTGATTTCTAATAAACATTATTTTGTACGAAAAAAAAAAAAAAAAAAAAAAAAAAAAAAAGTATTTATTGCCACAACTAAGAGTATTGTACAACTTAATAACTTAATACTACATTTACATTTACAGGACAGAAAAAAAAAAATTAATAATAATAAACGAAAGTACATACACTTAGAAACTAGGCAATGGGTACGAGTCTCAGCATGTGCTAGTTAGACAGTTAAAGCTATCTAGCGCTGATTTTCAGACTCTAGTAATACTAGAATGTAGCGCAAAATAATATCAATTATGTTAAAATTTATTTAAAAAATTAATTATAAAAGTAGATCCCATCCCAAATATTTGCTTTTGTTATATGAAAATTACTGTAATGCTGTATTATGATTACCTCTGTAATCCATTCCTTTGGAATCAGTATAATATAGATTCCTGTAATATGGATTCCTCGGTAATCAAGTACTTAAGTAATCTGAATTCCACTTTACTTCGATTCCAGGCTTATTACTTTACTTCTATATGTCACTCAAATTGTTTTTGGTTTACATGTCATTCCAGCATTTTCACTTTCACATTTCAAGTGCATATACCACGAGTATAGGTTTTCGGGTGTGCTGATTTAAAAATTAATGACCGATTTGGAATCTGACATTGCTGACTGTCACTTTGACACAAAAGTCGTCATGGGTGTCATAAAATAGGTTTTAGGGGTGCTGATTCCAAAATTAATGACCAATGTGAAATCTGACATTGCTGACTGTCACTTTGACACAAAAGTCGTCATGGGTGTCGTCAAATAGGTTTGCGGGGGTGCTGATTCCAAAATTAATGAACGATGTGGAATCTGACATTGCTGACTGTCACTTTGACACAAAAGTCGTCATGGGTGTCGTAAAATTGGTTTTAGGGGTGCTGATTCCAAAATTAATGACCAATATGGAATCTAACATTGCCGACTGCCACTTTGACACAAAAGTCATCATGGGTGTCGTAAAATAGGTTTTAGGGGGTGCTGATTCCAAAATTAATGACCAATATGGAATCTAACATTGCCGACTGCCACTTTGACACAAAAGTCATCATGGGTGTCGTAAAATAGGTTTTAGGGAGTGCTGATTCCAAAAATAATGACCAATGTGGAATCTAACATTGCTGACTGTCACTTTGACACAAAAGTCGTCATGGGTGTCGTCAAATAGGTTTCCGGAGGTGCTGATTTGAAAATTAATGACCGATTTGGAATCTTGACATTGCTGACTGTCACTTTGACATAAAAGTCGTCATAGGTGTCGTCAAAAAGGTTTCCGGGGGTACTGATTCCAAAAGTAATAACTATTTTGGAATCTCACAGTGCTAATTGTCATTTTGACACAAAAGGAATCATGGGTGTAGTCAAATAGTTTTTAGGGGTACTGATTCCAAAATTAATGAAATGATTTAAAAAGTCATGACCGATTTGGAACCTGACATTGCACAGTACCCCTGGAAACCTATTTGACGACACCCATAACGACTTTTATGTCAAAGTGACAGTCAGCAATATCAGATTCCAAATTGATCATTAATATTGAGATCAGTACCCATGAAAACCTATTTGAAGACACCCATGATCACTTTTGTGTCAAAGTGACAGTCAACAGTGTCAGATTCCAAATTGGTCATTAGTTTTCAAACACCCTCGGATACCTATTTGACGACACCCATGACGACTTTTGTGTCAAAGTGACAGTCAGCAATGTCAGATTCCAAATTGGTCATTAATTTTGGAATCAGCACCCCCTAAAACCTATTTTACGACACCCATGACGACTTTTGTGTCAGAGTGACAGTCAGCAACGTCAGATTGAACATTGGTCATTAATTTTGGAATCAGCACCCCCTAAAACCTATTTTACGACACCCATGACGACTTTTGTGTCAAAGTGACAGTCAGCAATGTCAGATTCCACATTGGTCATTAATTTTGGAATCAGCACCCCCTAAAACCTATTTTACGACACCCATGACGACTTTTGTGTCAAAGTGACAGTCAGCAATGTCAGATTCCAAATTGGTCATTAATTTTGGAATCAGCACCCCCTAAAACCTATTTTACGACACCCATGACGACTTTTGTGTCAGAGTGACAGTCAGCAATGTCAGATTGAACATTGGTCATTAATTTTGGAATCAGCACCCCCTAAAACCTATTTTACGACACCCATGACGACTTTTGTGTCAAAGTGACAGTCAGCAATGTCAGATTCCACATTGGTCATTAATTTTGGAATCAGCACCCCCTAAAACCTATTTTACGACACCCATGACGACTTTTGTGTCAAAGTGACAGTCAGCAATGTCAGATTCCACATTGGTCATTAATTTTGGAATCAGCACCCCTAAAACCTATTTTACGACACCCATGACGACTTTTGTGTCAAAGTGACAGTCAGCAATGTCAGATTCCAAATTGGTCATTAATTTTGGAATCAGCACCCCCTAAAACCTATTTTACGACACCCATGACGACTTTTGTGTCAGAGTGACAGTCAGCAACGTCGGATTGAACATTGGTTATTAATTTTGGAATCAGCACCCCTAAAACCTATTTTACGACACCCATGACGACTTTTGTGTCAAAGTGACAGTCAGCAATGTCAGATTCCACATTGGTCATTAATTTTGGAATCAGCACCCCCTAAAACCTATTTTACGACACCCATGATGACTTTTGTGTCAAAGTGACAGTCAGCAATCTGAGGTACTACATATTTGTAATCTGAAAGTAATCAAGTCAATAATTTCAGTTATTTTGAATCGACTATGATTCCGAATTATTGGTAATAGTAATTATTGTATAGATGATTAGTGATTCCTTTACATGTAATGGTAATTTACCGTTTTACTTGATTACATTACAAGTAATCTGACACCCAGTAGTGGATTACAAAGTAAAATCAAGTAATCGTGTAATCCGGAATCGATTACGATTTCCCCATCTCTGGGTTTAGTTATATGGTTCATTGGTACTGGTGACCACCATCTGGCTCCATCATCAGACCCTGAGTACCACCTCTTGTCAAAGGTCTTGTTGAGACGAACCCAACGAGCCTAAACACGAAGTCGTTTACTTACATGGTTCACTGGTACTGGTGACCACCTTCTGGCTCCATCATCAGATCCCGAGTACCATCTTGATGTGTCTTATCATCTTGACCGTATTGTATTTTTACATATTTATCATCATAACGTTGTAATACTTTAACATTCAAACATAACAAAATATTACAAAAGCAAATATTTACGGATCTAGGATCAAATTTGTTGGTCGCTGTTTACACACACACAATGCGAGGATAGCCCGTGTATAAACAAGGCGTCCGACCCACACAACGATCAATATTCTCGACGTTTGCGATCAAAACTCGGAGAGCGAAGTGACATACGTCTCACCTCTACGAGCTCCGGCGCGGCACTGAAATCGCAGGCGTCCGTCGCCGGTCAAATAGCGACAGGAAGGCTAGTTTTCAAAAAATTGGCAAAAAATCATTATATAATATTATAACGACAAATGGATAACAGCAATTTAAGCAGATTGTACAGATTATTTATATACTAAAATAACTTCGATAACATGTAGATTTTCGGAGAAATGATCACTTGTTTTAATGTATTTTCAAGACAAAATTGAGTTCGTTTTACTTTCAATTTCTCAATTTCAAAGGATTAAATGATAAATATTGTTTAATGGGCCTTAAGTACAAGATATTTGGAACTTAAATTTACCTCATTTATGAGAGTGAGCTTATCAAATTGTAGATAATAAGAGCTCCGAATTCTGTGCTTCACGCGGTTTTTCCTAAACGAGCATCAGGAAAACAATCATTACTAATTGAAAAAGCTTTTTTTTCCATATGTTTTTTAATTAACCGACAGTTAATAAGATGTTTTAACTGAAACAAGTACTTTCACTGTCTTTTAGTATGAGTAAAGTGTACAATTTTGTCGATAAATATTGTGCATTTTACAATATATCGCCTTTTTTTGTCATAGCGCTCTTAAGTAAATGTTGTTTTCCAGCAGTGTTTGTTTACATGATTGGACAAGTATGGTTGAACTGAGTGTAGGCTCTGAGTTTGTGCTAGTAGCGCCCTCTAATCAGTTTTGCATAATATTCCTTATTATTAACTACCTGTCCGGTGTGTCCACGCAGTGCGCTGCTGTAAGTACGAAGCGGTTGGAGATGAGAGAGCCTCCACAATCGAAGCGGTAGCCGAACTGACCTTCGAACCCTAGAGCCACCTGGAATTATACATATTAAACTTAGTACTTTAGTTGTAGATGATCCTTCGACACTGTAAGCGCTGATCCCTTCCGAAGTGGGCACTGTGGGGGGTCGCGCCCTATCTATGTGGGTCGGTCTGACGCCATCAATTTGTGGACGATTGTCTGTACTGTTTTTTAATCGTTCTATTATCACAGTGATGAACAAGTTAAAGATTAGAAAGGGGCAGAGGTCTCCTTTAAGCTTTACACGAATCAGAGAGCTTAGTTCTTTAACATGTCAGTCTATGGGTAAGGGCTGATTTAGAGGCTACGAGATCTCGAATGCGAGTTTTATTACAATGCGCCATCGCCATTTGAACGGTTGGTAGAATTAGAATTAAACCCAATAGTCTAAAATCGCGGCCCGTGAGCCTTAGAACATTTGCTTTGACAACTTTTTTACTAGGAAAAACGAATTTAGTCAACAGATTTGGAGATGAGAAGTTACGAGTAGGTATCTAGGTATCTATGAAAAAGGCGGTCGGTAAAGGTAAATCACCTAAACCTTGTTTTTAATTGTGTCGCTTAACGTCAAACCTGGGGTCAAACATTCTATTGTCAGGTTGATTATCTTTCAGATCATAATATATTTTTTTATATAATCAACCTTAAAGCAGAATGAATTTACCCAAAGTTTGAAGTTAAGCGACAGAATTGCGATAGATAACCACATGATTAAACCACGAAGTGATTGATGATTATTCCATCGATTACAAGTCAGTTTTTTATATAGTACTTTTTGACGTATTATACTTTTCCTAACCCCTGTTTCACCACACCTTTTTCTCCTGTAGACGTAGAGGTCGACTATGGTGTATCAACTCAATTGTGGTGTGGGTGATGGGCTAGCATCCTGTCACATTATATCACAATGTTGTTTTAATTCAATTCCTTAATTGCCATGAGTGGCTCTGAAACTGGGTATACAGGTGTGAATTTATGTATATGTATAGTTTTCCGTTCGACAGTTACAGTTAATGTAATTTCAAAGAATTCGACGTATTCTACAGTGACTTAACGAAGATGCGGGCTAAAAATGGGTTTTTCTAGCCTGCAACACATTAAAGCATTGTAAATAATAATTAGTATAATTACCATATGCGGGAATTCCCCGAGAGAAGCTTGCTCGCCGCCTATAATGTGCAGATCCAGCGGTGGTTTACTCGACGCGATGATCTTCTGGCATTCTGTTAAAAATAACATGAGAAATCAATTTCCTACCTTTCGCACTTGTAGCTTAAATAGCCGGGTCCACAGTGGCCGCACGCCTCATGCGCGCGCGTTTGCCTCGCCCGAACAAATTTTCTCGGCAAGATGGCGGCCCTCGAAGAGGCGTGAGGCCAGTGTGGACCCGGCTATTAACCCAGATAACCCTAAATACAAAAAATTCTTACCCCCGGATTTTTCGGGATATTTTGGTATATTGTCACTTAACCACTAGGAAAAGTCAAAAAAAAGAATCTGTGTTATAACACCTGGTAGGGTTAAGTGGGTTAACTATAAATAAATATATGTATTAAAAATGTTTAATGGTCTGGGTCTTACCTTAATGTAATTTCACGAAGCTTGATAAAAGACAATTAATTGAATTAGTGAATTTCGAATAAAAACGAAGTAAACAAAATTAAAATTCTGAAAAAACCCCCGACCGCGACATAGTAGACCGATGTTCATGAAACATGGCTAAGAACATTCCCGACTATCTCAGCTTTCAGACAAAAAAAACTAAATCTTCACCCGTTCGGGAGCTACGATACCACAGACAGACACACACAGAGACAGACAGACAGACAGACAGACACATCAACTTCAACGTCAACTTTTGCGTCGGGGGTTAATGAACCAGTCACCGCAATTATTATGATGCTTAGATTATTTCTTACCTTCATCCGCTTTTCTCTTGCTGCCCCGCGTGTTCCCTACAAATTTCAACAAGAAATTAATAATTTATATTAATAACTTGTTTCAAAATAAATGCCAATAAAATACTAGTTACCATTATTATCGTCAACTCTACGGGGTGATTCCGTCGTTTCACCTGTAACATCAACTAAAATTTATGATATTAAAAGTAGTTATAGGTAAAAAACTTAAGAAAGTCACCTGTTGTATGTGTGAGTGACGTGTTTGAATAGGCGTTTGTTTTGTTTGTGTTACTAATTTTAAATATGTGTTCTCTATTCGAACACGTCACTCACGCATACAACAGGTGACTTTCTTAAGTTTTTCCCTATACTCATCGTTTCTGGTTTGATTTAGGTTCAAAATTTAACTAACTAAAGATCACTACAGTAGGTACTTCTTTAACAAGGAGTTTGGTATGTGGGTCCTGTCTGGCAATGTGAAAGAGAGATATAGATTCAATAACTTTTTTTCCAAAATAGGTAATTTTAATATTTTTCCTACTAGGTAAAAAACCGTCCCAATGTAATTTTGCCACTTTGTTACCATTTTTTAAACACTTTGTACAGCGGTTACAAAGCGGAAAATATGTAAAATAATAGAAAATTTTGGGGCCATTTTTTGTCCCTTGTGTCCCACCCATAGAAAGGGTTCGTGATTGTTAGTAGGAAAAACATAAATTTTACTACCTACCTTAGAAAAAATATTTTTGGTGATTCTTCTCGAGAAAATGCCCACCTAAGCCTGCATCATAACACCATTCCTACATCCGATATCGGACTACACGAAGACATAGTCTCAGTACTGAATAAAAGAATTTAAGAAATGGCTACAAAAATACCTAACCAACACAATGAGTACTGTATAAGAAAAGATCGGTTGGAATGGTTGGATACAACTGTTAGTTATGTTTTAACTTCTGATTAGCAGAAACGTCTGCAATCGATGTCGTTAGATCCAGAGGCCGTGAGTTCAAGTCTCACCCAAGGCAGACATTTTCCACTTTTAAATTTATTGTTAGTTATGTATTAATTAGTGCGTAAAAAAGGAAGTTCGAAACGAGTGGCGATAAATCGACACAAATTACGAATTAATTCAGTACAGATGACCCTCCGAAGTTTCGACCTGGTATATAATGAACCACTTCTCGCACTAGTGCATAAAAAACACCATCTGTACTTAAGGTGGCTCGCTTTCCATACAAAAAACATCTACCATTTATTTAGTCACCGCACACTACAACTAAATAAAAATATGCGCATACATCTACTATACATTATCCGTCGTCGCGGTAGTGAATGAAATACATTGTTTCATACAGAAATCATGGACAAATCCTTGTGAATTTTTTATTAATTTTACGTAAATGTGCGTGCCAAATTTTGTGTACAGACACAGAGCCGTCATATTTAGCGCATTTTTAGTTGACATTGTCATCAGTGACATTTGGCTCTTGACAAGTAATTATTTAAAGATATTGGTTTAGTCTCAGAAATAATGACGCATTTTGTCAACAAAGATACATATCGTGTATTTCGACACTGCTAATGTAAATCGAAATGGCGTCTCGGTCAAAACGACTGACTATGATGCAGAAGATCGTGGGTTCGAATCCGAAGTTTTTTTTAATCATTTGAACTTTTATGGATTTATTAAGTATTTTTTATTTTTTTAATGGAATATTTGACTATTACTATATTGCTTTCCTATTTTTTATTTTCATACAAAAATACAATACAATCCTTTATTATGCCTTTGTTGATAAAATAAAATATTACACGTCTGGTATAATACATTATACATAGGTCATAGTGTGGGCTTAGTATTAGTAAAGTATTGCATTTACTGAGCTGGTTGACCTATGTTATTGTTGTGTGAATGTTTTTCTTCAACAACTAAATGGTTATATACAAGAATATGGGTAGCTTTTGCACATTGTAATTTTTCCTCAGTCACCCGTTGAGCTCAGAGACCACGAACGCTGTAGTGTTCAAAACGTCGGGATGAATTGTAAATTCATTATACACGATTTAATCCGTTTTCATAGTTTTTATTTCATGAGTAACTATCGCGGTAACTGAAGACAATATTAACTAAATGGTTACAAATAATAATTATCATCAATATAATCTGGTCCAGGCAGGCAATTATGGTCGCGCGATAAATGATAAAACATCTGGCCGTCCCTATAATCGCACTTACTAATAGTGCGACAGGGACGGCCTGATATTTTATCGTCTATCGCGCGACCATGCTACCCGTGCTGTACTAGCTTTTGCCCGCGGCTTCGCTTGCGTTAGAAAGAGACAAAAGTAGCATATGTCACTCTCCATCCCTTCAACTATCTCCACTTAAAAAACATGTCAATCCGTCGCTCCGTTTGGCCGTGAAAGACGGACAAACAAACAAACACACATTATCTTTGGTGAAACAACGAATTCTTCCACTTCAGATTATAGAGTAACCAGCTTTTCCCATTTATAATAAACTAGCTTTTGACCGCGGCTTCGCTCACGTAAGAAAGAGACAAAAAGTAGCCTATGTCACTCTCCATCCCTTCAACTAAATCCCCTTAAATAATCACGTCAATTCGTCGCTCCGGTTTTGCCGTGAAAGACGGACAAACAAACAGACACACACCCTTTCCCATTTGTAATATTAGTATGGATTTGACATTATTATTTATATTTAATTAATTATATATGTATAGCCCAATTTCGTCGGGAACAGCGTGTTATGTAATGGCGTCGTTGGTGTACAGTCGTCTGTCACGCCGTGAAGGTGCGTTCGATTCCCAGGATTCTATTAACTTTTTGTATTTTTTTGGATATAAATTTCGTATTTTTTATTAACCGAGCAAGAATGGAGAGCCGAAGGTATCAATTTTATCTTAGAGAACCTATTGATATTTTTATTGTCATTTTGATTTTCTATTTATTAAGTTGAGATATAAAACACAACTTTTAATACCCTCGCTAAATATAATATTTTATCGAAATTACTCCTTAGATAAAAAAAGTCCACTTGAGTTTTTAAAGCATTACGTTACTCAGTTAACTATTGCATTTTCATTTACTAATTTAAGATTTCAAAAGCGATTTGAATACCCTTGCTCCATCGAAAATAAACAATTAGAAAAAAAAATCATTCGAATCGTAGTTTAGAAACTAAAATTTATCTATACTTTTTTGGAATTTTTAAAAATATCAGATTAGGATAATTATGTTAGAAATTCTGAGTTCGACGAACCCAAAAATTATTACCATGTAAGAGAATAGGTTTTTAATCTTTTTTGTGGAAAACGCTCAGTATCTACTGTACGAGTACATATACATTTATGTATAATAATAAAACAAAAAATAGTGTCTCATAGTGTTGTGTTCCTGCCGGTGAGTAAGGCTGCCAGAGCTCAACGAGGGTGTGGGGTGCTGACGACGGGAGGACTTACGGAACTAATTTGTTCCGTCTATTGTCCTTTGAGTCGTCGGCAACCCAAACCATCCTTTGAACTTGTACACTCCTTTTTGCTGTGTACACTCCTTTTTGCTGTGCACACGCAGCTAAGGGGAGTGTACAAGTTTCTAATGGGGCGGCAACGCGCATGCGACACTCTTTGAGTTGCAGGCGTTCATAGGTTACGGTGACCGCTTTCCATTAGGCGGACCGTATGCTTATTTGCCACCGACGTAGTATTAAAAAAAAAAAAGAGAAAAAGTCCTGGATTCGAACCCAGTACTTCCATGCAAATCATGCGATGGCACGTATTTACCGCAAGGCTATTTAAACAAGCTGTCGCCGCGTGAAATTATCGACTAGAAGGAATACAAAAACACTGTTTTTATGTGTGAGTGGTACTTAGAAATAGTGTAAAATAGTAAATTTATCTACATTAAGGGGATTAACGTTACAATGAGAAGTTGAATCTTTGTTGTAATACGTCAATTTTAATATTAAATATTCGCGAAGCATAATTGAAAGTATATAAATGCCTGTACGACTCCACAAAAAAAATAAGACTGGTAATTTGAAGATTAACGCCATCTAACGCAGCCTGAGCTTCGGGTAACCTAAGCGAGCCACCTTAAATAGTACATTACGATACAAGTGCGTAAAAAAGGAAGTTCGAAACGAGTGGCGATAAATTAAAACTCGACCGAAGGGAGTGTTTTAAATCGACACGAGTTACGAATTTCCTTTTCGCACGTGTATCGTACGACGTTTTTCAGTACAGATAGCCCTCCGAAGTTTTGACCTGTCATATAATGAACCACTTCTCGCACTAGTGCGTAAAAAAACACCATCTGTACTGAAAAAGGTATTTTCTGGTATTTTGATTAGTTAAACAATGAATTCATACCAAATTTGACGTTTGTGCTTGGACAACACATCACTTCTGTAATTCCTTCGAATCCACATCTTGCAAATGAGTGATAGTTGTTGTCTTTTATTTGTCTGAAAGTAAACATTTAATGAATATATTTATTACATTATGTTATAGTACATTACGTCAGAGGCCGGGAAAATGAGGATTTCCGGCCAAGTGGGTATATACGAGATAGGGATACGAGGCCGGGAATCCGTTTTCACGCCGAGGCATTTATAGTGCTTTTCTCAAACATACAATGAAATAAAAAAAAATGCTCTAAAGGACAATATTTTATAAAAAAAAGTTACTTTGCAGGCCTAGGCCTAAAAAATAATATGAAATCCCTTTACAGTCCTCTCGAGTTGTTGCGCCCAAAAAGCGATACTTCCCAGCCCATTTTAAGGAACGTAAAGACAATATTTCATTGCATGTTTGAGAAATAGTACATTACATCAGAGGCCGGGAAAATGAGGATTTCCGGCCAAGTGGGTATATACGGCCGAGCGAGCGTGCGAGCGAGGCCGGATAGGGATACGAGGCCGGGAATCCGTTTTCACGCCGAGGCATTTATAGTGCTTTTCTCAAACATACAATGAAATAAAAAAAATGCTCTAAAGGACAATATTTTATAAAAAAAAAGTTACTTTGCAGGCCTAGGCCTAAAAAATAATATGAAATCCCTTTACAGTCCTCTCGAGTTGTTGCGCCCAAAAAGCGATACTTCCCAGCCCATTTTAAGGAACGTAAAGACAATATTTCATTGCATGTTTGAGAAATAGTACATTACATCAGAGGCCGGGAAAATGAGGATTTCCGGCCAAGTGGGTATATACGGCCGAGCGAGCGTGCGAGCGAGGCCGGATAGGGATACGAGGCCGGGAATCCGTTTTCACGCCGAGGCATTTATAGTGCTTTTCTCAAACATACAATGAAATAAAAAAAAATGCTCTAAAGGACAATATTTTATAAAAAAAAGTTACTTTGCAGGCCTAGGCCTAAAAAATAATATGAAATCCCTTTACAGTCCTCTCGAGTTGTTGCGCCCAAAAGCGATACTTCCCAGCCCATTTTAAGGAACGTAAAGACAATATTTCATTGCATGTTTGAGAAATAGTACATTACATCAGAGGCCGGGAAAATGAGGATTTCCGGCCAAGTGGGTATATACGGCCGAGCGAGCGTGCGAGCGAGGCCGGATAGGGATACGAGGCCGGGAATCCGTTTTCACGCCGAGGCATGTATAGTGCTTTTCTCAAACATACAATGAAATAAATAAAAAATGCTCTAAAGGACAATATTTTATAAAAAAAAGTTACTTTGCAGGCCTAGGCCTAAAAAATAATATGAAATCCCTTTACAGTCCTCTCGAGTTGTTGCGCCCAAAAAGCGATACTTCCCAGCCTATTTTAAGGAACGTAAAGACAATATTTCATTGCATGTTTGAGAAAAATGATTTTATATACCTACCTATATATATATATGCTACAATCTTAGTTGTAGACTAGAGCAGTGGTGGGTAATTCTTATTCGTTGTGCGCTAAAATTTGAAGGAATTTTTAAGAGGGGCACCAAAAATGCATTTTTACTACAATGCTGGCCATATCATACGTGTTTTTTTGTTTTCCGTTAAATTCGACATGTCGTTAGGTTCGTTATCAGGAACCACCCTGTATATCACTTTTAGTTAAATTCGCAAAAAAAAAATTTTAATCGTTTTCATACATAATAAATGAATTAATTAGTGTGAGAGACCTTTTAGAATAATATTCAAGTTAAGTAAAGTATTCAATACAAATTTAGAATTTGGAAATGAATATGAATATACAAATCTACAATTTAACACAAAAAAAAAACTAAACCTAACTTAACCTAGATATTAAGTAACACATAAAGTACACAAAGCAAAACACCAATCTATTCTTAACTTACTTAACTAACTATCAGTCAAAAATCCCCCCCCGCGTCATCCCCGGCGCAAAGGTGCCCAACACGCTCGCAGCATTGCCACGCTGAATCGCGATGGACAACCTCTGCACCAGGAATTCAAGTTAGTGTCAAGTGATTGACGGCACATGTCAAAACAAATAACATTGGGAAGTGGTAAAGGCTGTTAAACACGTGTTCAGTAATTTGTATTTTTATTTTTTTAATAACTCGATAACCGTAAGAGTTAACGCTAGTTTATTAGAGAAATTAATTGTATTTGATCTAAAGAACCATCCCTTAAAATAAACGGAATTCAATAAAAACAGGGTGTATACTATAGGCTAGTTTTCTATACATAAAATAAAATATTTTATGTAGTGCACGAAATAAAGCACCACATAATTAGAAGAAAAATATGGACAGTGGTTATATTTAAACATCATTTCTATTTAATAAGTCAAAGAGAAAGATATAAAGTAAATGAATTGACCGTGACGTCACTCCTCAGTATTTCATAGTAATTCCATATTAGAAAATCGTTTTGACAGTTCTTAAAAAGAAGCTGATTTGACTAGTAGGAAAGCCAGGCTGAAGGGCCAGATAAAAATCTTTCGCGGACCGGACTTTGCCCACTTCTGGTCTTGTAGCAATTGTGGCCTTTGAAATAATAGATAATGGCAGGTGACTGTACTGATATGAGTGTTGACGACTACTTGGATAGTGTTATCTGTAATGGCTGAGTTGACCTGACCTTAAGGCCACTTTACAATTGGTGACGAGGGTGCATACTCCGTCCTCCACATCTTCACTGGGAATACATCTGTCCCCAACTAAAAGAGAAAGTTCTTTGTTGAGTTAACAATAATGTTCAAACATCTGCAATTGATACTAGAAATGGGCCGAATATTCAGTAAATATTCGGTATTCGACAAGATTTTTAATGTTCGAACATTAAAAATCTTGTCATTGACATTGTCGAATATTTACCGAATAAACAAAGTAAATAAATAGCGTAAGTCGTAATTCATCGGATAGTGACATCCTATTTCAGCCTTCTAAGAAACTACCAAAGGGAGTTAAAAATGCGTTGAAATACAAATACATATTGTAAAACAGTAAAAATAACGTAGTTTAAGAAACAAAATCCAAAATTTTCTTATGCACTAAATTCTAGGAACATTAAGAGCCTTTAGTAAGATAAATGTAGGTACCTATTACCAATCATTGAAAAGTTTTTAACTCTAAGTTAGAATTTAAAATATGTCGCAACCGAATATTCGGTTCGGTAACAGCTGAACCGAATGTTCGGCCGAATATCCGTATTCGGTTAAGTCCGTATTCGGCCCATCTCTAATTGATACCACTAACACAGTATAATAAAGAGTACTATCGTACAGTATGGCCACTCTCGCTCCCCGCTGAAAGCGCCGCCCGTTAGTTTTTCATTGCAAACCCTAATAAAATAAATGGAACAGATCCATACTAATATTATAAATGGGAAAGTGTGTGTGTCTGTTCGTTTGTCCATCTTTCACGGCAAAACGGAGCGACGAATTGTTGTGATTTTTTTAAGTGGAGATACTTCAAGGGACGGAGAGTGACATAGGCTACTTTTTGTCTCTTTCTAAGGCGAGCAAAGCCGCGGGAAAAAGCTAGTTATTTTATAAAATGTGACATCTTCTACAAAACATTTATTTTTGAATTACATACCATTAATTTTTTTAACTTCAAATAATTACCATAATCAGAATTAAACAAAAAGCTTCAAGACAAAAAATATTATTTGGTGTGATTGAATGCTGTATACAAATTAATAACATAATCTACTATATACAAAAAAATAGGTATTATAAAATCATTTGGTATTAATGAGAAATAACATTGAAAACTATTACACCACTTTAAATAGGTACTCAGAACACTCAAAAATACAGAAAACGAAAATTACTCGATATATCTTACCTTCTCCTGCAGTAATAACATGAACTAACAAAATAATGAACAGGAAACACTTCGAAAACATTTTAATTTTAATTTCTAAGTGATTCTAATAAGAATCCTTTATTGTGTCACCCAAATTCACAGCCGACGATAATGTACGCACACATCTGCAACAAAACACGGACTAAATGGAAATAATAATATGTCTCAATTTTCCTCATTCCATGTGACCTATAACGATATCAAAATACTTCGTAAACCGGTTTCAGTAAAAGACAACAGACAAGTTAACTGCAATAAAAAATACAGCCGGGTATGTTCATCATAAATACTTGTCTTATTTTGTTGTGAAGACGTCAACATTTATATTACCACACCACTAAATTCATTAATTATTTAAATAAGTTTTAAATGAAACCAGCTTTTTACCTGTTGAATCAACTTGATCCTACAAAATTTTAAAATTATTGACGTTTTTACATATTTGACACCACCGCCAGTCACTAGCAAAAGTTGAGCAAAAAGACAATCACAACCTTACCACAGACTATGATTGTTTCATTTCTTTACGAAAACGTGAAACAGCACAGAACTACCAACATCACAAAGATTCCACAGACACCAGTCTGTCACATTTAAGCCTGGTTCAAACTATGTTAGTAATTTTTGCCTAGTGTTGAGTATTTTGTTTATTTAATATCATCGAGGCTGGGGCGGGGAAATTGCAAAACTTTAATCATCATCCTCCTTGCGTTATCCCGGCAATCCTGGCATTAGCCATGGCTCATGAGCCTGGGGTCCGCTTTGACAATTACTAATCTCAAGATTTGGCGTAGGCACTAGTTTTACGAAAGCGACTGCCATCTGACTTTCCAACCCGAAGGGTAACTAGGCCTTATTGGAATTAGTCCTGTTTTTTCACGATGTTTTCCTTCACCGAAAAGCAACTGGCAAATGACATTTCGCTCATAAGTTCAGAAAAAGTCATTGGTACGAGCCGGGTTCGAACCCCCACCCCCGAACTCCGGATCGTAAGTCGCACGCTCTTACCACTAGGCCACCAGCGCTTGTTAAATTGCAAAACTTTAATGTTGTAATGAATAAGGAATATAAAAGGATGAATAACCTAACCACAAAATTAAAATTTTGAAAAAACCCCCGACCTAGTAGACCGATTTTTATGAAACATGGCTAAGAACACTCCCGATTAATTCAGCTTTCAGACAAAAAAAACTAAATCTAAATCGGTTTATCCGTTCAGGAGCTACGATGCCACAGACAGACAGACAGACAGACAGACAGACAAACAGACAAACAGACAGACAGACAGACAGGCAGACAGACAAATACACAGACAGACACGTCAAACTTATAACACCCCTTCGTTTTTGCGTCGGGAGTTAAAAAGAAGATGATGGAACGACTTGAAGACATGAAGACTCATTTTATCCAAAATGCGTGTATAAGTAAAGTGAACAGTTTAGTAACAAGTAAAATACTATTCGAATATAAAGAATATTCTAAATTATTAACACAGTCTGAACTAGCCTTCAGATTGTGCTGTTACAAATATTTTGTTTTGTTGGTATTTTTTTCTACAGTTGGTGTACTGCATTTTACTTCAAGTATTTTGCTCATTATAAGATATGAAGGTAAACTATTAGCTTTGTCGATCAGAGCTTTATCTGTTCCGTGTCCTTGTGAAACTTCATGAGTAAAAGAGATAGAGAATAGGAAAGAGTAGAATGGAAATAATAGAATTTAATGAAATGAAAATAATCTCAAGTCAGTCCGCGGCCGCACTGTCTGTCATTCGTTCTTTCGGGGTGCTTGTCTGGTTACATATTATTCAATACCCTGTAAATACCACTTTGTGTTGATAAAATGGTTTACTTAACGCGTTTCTGTGCCATTTCGGATTGAAAGTGATGTGAGCAAGAAACCATGTTAACTATCAATCAGTGATTATTGTACTGGATAACACATTGCGTTCTAACATTAATATGGTATAAACAAGTGTGCATAGTGCAGTGTCTATTGCAATGAGTTCGTCCGACGGAGCGGGCACGCGACTCGGCATGCAGGCGGCTATACCAGGTCAGATAGGTATGGGGAGCCCGGATTTCGGTATGGCCGTGAGTGTGCTGCCGCCGCAGATGGCCTTCGACATGCACGCCGTCAGCTGCGGCGATTCCTCCTCGGAGTCGCGCTCGCCGGACCTCCCACCGGCCAAGGCGAGCGATCGCGAGTCGCGCATCATAGCCGAGAAGCAGCGCCGGAGCCAATACAACTCCCAAATCCAAGTGATGACGTCCTTGTTGACGGACATCGTGCACTCGCAGCGCAAGGTGGATAAGACGAGCGTGCTGCGTCTCGCCGCCAACAAGCTGCGTAACGAGCATGTGTTCGGCGACACCATCACGTGCGGCCATGTCGAGTCTTGGTCTCCCGCCTTTCTAAAATTTTTTGATCTCCTCGGCGGCTTTATGATATCGGTCACGTGCCGTGGCCGTATTTTTAACGTCTCCCCTAACGTACAAGAGAAGCTGGGCTATTGTCATGTTGACCTCTTGGGCCAAGATATATATAATTATATACATCCTGAAGACGCAGCAATTCTACGTCAGCATATCTATCCTCCTGAACTTCAGAAGGGATGTGACAATGCATTCATAGAGCAGCGCCATAATTTTACAATTAGGATAGTAAGGGCCGGGGCTAGATCCGATCCACCCAGGTACGAGAGGTGCAGACTAGATGGTACCCTTAGACGTGCAGACAGAGCCACTGCAGTAGGGGTCCAGGATGAGCAAATTATTAGAAGGCAACGAGTCAGGCACAACCGCACATTTTCATCAAGTGGAAATGATTTTGTTTTTATTGGCATGGTACATGTTGTGACAAATAACATGCCGGCTCGCATCATGTTGCCCACAGCCTACTCAGAATACTGGACTAGGCATCTGATAGACGGCCGCATAGTGCAATGTGATCAGAGCATATCCCTGGTGGCTGGGTACTTGACAGAGGAGGTTACAGGCACATCTGCCTTCTTTTTCATGCACAAAGATGATGTGCGATGGGTAATTTGTGTCCTACGGCAGATGTATGATCAAAGTCGGGAATTTGGCGAATCCTATTACAGACTAATGTCTCGCACTGGCCAGTTCATATACATGAGAACTAGAGGTTTTTTGGAAATAGACAGGGACACAAAGAAAGTACAAAGTTTTGTATGTGTTAATAGTGTAATAGGGGATGACTATGGCCGTAGAATGATGGAAGAGATGAAACGAAAGTACTCTGTGATAGTGGATATGAGTCAGGAGCAAAATGAAAAGGTCACAGTTAGTGATGATGCACCAGTAGAACACCCCAAAAAGCTGGAGCGTATTGTAATGCATCTAGTAGAGCCTTCCGCCATTGAGGGATCTGAAGAGCTAAAGCTGGTGCCTCCTTCGAAGGAGAACATTATTTCTGCCATTAAAAATAGTGAGAAGATAGTGGAAGAGTCAGGTGTGAGGTTTGACTGTCGGAAACGAAAAATTAACTCTTTCCAAAGTGACCAAAGTGAAACTTTAAAAAGGCACAGTGGACTTATGGAATAATTTGATCTGTTTATAGACATTCACAGATGTAAGTTAACTAAGTAAAGACATTCCTCGTAGGGATGATGACCAATGTTCATATTTTCCGGCAGCAATTTGATCCTCTAGTTTTTTATTTAAGTTTAGTCTCTGACGTGACTGATCTCAGAGCAATCAAAAAATATAGATATAGTTAATTGTTTTCAAATTTCGTATTAATGTATTTTTTATAGATTTTTATTTCACTTGATATTTTTCTTTGACTGGCTAAAATTCAATATTTTAGTACCTAATTATGAAGAATTGAATATAACTGAAACTAGATGTTATTAATAAGCTTTGTATGTAATTTTATACATCAATGGGAGAGTTATGTTAAATGTAGGTATTAAGGAAATCTATGTGGCGTTCAATAATGAGTTTTTGAAATGAACATTATTTGTATATAGCAAGGTTGTTATTGCAACTGAATTGAGTGAGATTTGAGCTAGATTTCACTCAATTGTAGAAGGATGCATGTACCTATATATTGTACCTTTTGGTGTATATAATACACTCGGTAGTATCTGAATACCATAGATATTGGAACCAACTGCTAATTCTCAAGCCAATACTAAGTATAGGCAAACTAAGTAGGGAGGCAATAAGAGTTGGTTATTATTTTGTTGTTGAATGTTTTTGTTACCAAGTCCATTAGATAAAGCTGCATTGGTTTGAAGAACACCTCATTTTGAATGGGATACTAAGTCACAACTTGTCCTGAGCAAAAGAACTATGTAAATAACACCTGATGAAAAAAAACAACAAAATAAAAATCAACTGATCAAAGATATTTCTGCATTTTTGCCTTGTCATAATGGGGTTGGTAATTGTCAAACGTTTGCTTAGATGACACAATCATAGCTTGCCCGTGCCTCTTGTTCAGCTTAAAAGGCTGGACGAAAAAAAAAATGTAAAAAAAAAACAAAGGAAGGTGGCGCCATTTGTTCAATACTTGACCAACTGGCTAACTCCACTGAAATGTTATACATGTGAAAATGTAAACATATCTTTGATATCAATTTACCTACTCATATTCCATTAACAGCACATCATTTTATGGCGAAAGTTGAAGAATACCTACACTTTGCCATTGTTATGATTTATAGTACAACTACAATACATAGTACAATTCACTATCAATAGTAATGTAGGTAGGTGTGTCAGAAACGTAATGAACTAATGTTTATAAGTTTCTTGTTCAGTTGATTTTAATCTTGTAATAAAAGACTCTGCAAATATCAATTTTATTTTATTTTTGAATTTGTGCCAAATGTTATTGCATAATGACTTCTAGAAGTTATAGAATAGGTATGGGATATTATTAAATTTATAGGTAACTTGTGATGCAGGAACTTACGTTACCTTGATCTGAATGTATCTAAACCTACCTAAATTACTGCTATTATACCTTAAAACTAAATATTCATTAATTATACAACTTTTTTGTTATGATTATGAATCTGAAGCATTGATTTCTTTAATAGGTCCGCTAGTTCTTCAAAATTCTTCAAGATGTTTAAAATTAAGTCATTTATGGTGTACAGAATAAAATGTACAGTAATGAAAAATCCATAATTTTGTACAATAGGCTAGGCAATTAACAAGTGAAATTAGATACCTAACCTTGAGCTGAAATGTATGATTTTACGACTTTATACTTGACCTTGTGCAGAGGTTTAACTGAGTTTGTCATTCTGTAAGTAATTACTTAATAGTAGGGAGTAGGAACCTATCTAAAAATTTCGAACACGCAAGAATGATCAAAATTTTGAAACTGGCCAAAAATGTGTCTGCCCTGTTCATGTAGATGTAATTGGCAATCCAATATGGTCATATTTTAATTGTTCAATCATGAGTGTCATTTCGTTTATTACCTCTCGGGAGCATAAGCTTCAACTATTAGGTATACATGACACTATTGTTTGATATCATTTATAAACTAGACTAGAGGCTTAAAATCAGTTGACTACAATTTAATATTCCTAAGAAGAGATGGTCTACTATAAGACATCCTAAAGTTTTTCTAGGCTAATAGAAATGAAAGAAAAGGGTGTAAATGTAGGGCGCAAACGGTGGCCTAAGTCATTATTCCAACGAAGTGTTTATTGATGTTTAACTTCATAAAATACGATAATACATAAGTGTTTATTAATGCACGTTGCACGTAGATGTATTCACGCCGCTTAGTTCATTGATCCCATAATCGTGGTCGCGTATAGATATCAACTTTGAATACTAAAAATGTTTCAAACTGTTTTTTTTTATAGTGCTGGACCATTTTAGTAGATATTCACGAACAGGCATTTTGCGTCGCTGAGCAGTTTTTCTGTTGTTTTTTGTCGTCAGCGTGTAGTAAAACTTGTGGTCTACGATGACACAACGTTAAATTAGTGGTTTAATGGGGCCCAACTGTTTTTGGTACTGGTAGAGTAAAGCTCTAGGCTAATAGGGAAATTAAACTGGCAAGATCGCTAAAGTTGTACGTATTTATTTCTGATTGTCTTTTTTGTATTCTCATGTGGTTCAATATAGACAAACGGGTGAATTGGGCCAAATAACCATAGCTGGGCACCGTTAATCAAAAAGTTAACTTCGTTAATCGCTAATCCGTTACTAAAAAAGTTAACTTCGTTAATCGTTAAAGCGATACATTTCGACAAATTTAACGTAAGTTAAAGTTAATCGTTAATCCGTTAACACATGAAAAAAATGAACTTTTCTTTAAATATTTAGTTGCATCAGTATCCACTATAACGTATTATATTGCTGTAAAAGGCCGAAGTACAGCTAGCCTATTGAACTCTAGGCTGCACGTGGAGGGCAGTGATTGCCTGAGCTACTGCCAAGAGCTGTGTCAGGAGAGATGCTGGCGGTGACGGGACTGTTGTGGCACTTTGGGCGGTAGAGGCTAGGGAAGCGAATGTGGTCGTAAATAGGGCTCGAATTTGCTGCCCTATCACTACAACAGTCGCCATGGTAAAGCTTAGGATTCACCGAATCAAAGTTAGTAAAAGCAAATCCACGTGAAGAATACTTTTTTAGGTAATATTTCGGACTTTTAGCAATCGACATCGGTAAAACCTAGGATTTGCCGTACTTCGGGCTTTTATAGTAGCGTTCAGAACGTGTTTTTCGCAGCGCAGATGGCGCCTGTGCCCTACTAGATTAACGATTAACGGACTCGGAGAAATTTAACGGAAGTTAACGAGTCCGTTAACATTTTTTCAAGTTAACTTAAAAGTTAATCCGTTAATCGAAATGTTAACTTCGTTAATTAACGATTAACGGATTAACGAGTTAATGCCCAGCTATGCAAATAACTAGGAACAGCCCTTTTCGTCGCTTCGTTCCGTCAATACGCCACCCTTGATTTAAAAGCGATGCTGATGATAGTGATGACATTAATAATGGAATACAGTTGACGATTATTCAGTACAATGGTCGAAGTTAAGGCTTTACGTACAGGTGATTTGACCTTTTGGATTTGGACTTAGGTATCAGACGAATGGCGAATTTATAGAAACGTTGTCAGGGTCACTTAACGAGTAGGAACTAATGTATCAACTTGTGCTGTTAATAATGCGCATGGTGATTAATGTAAAATGATTGGCATACATAGTATGGCTGTCATAACTTGGTAACAAAGTAAAAAAAGGGAATAGAAATGATTTGGCAAGAAAAGCGAATTCAACGTAATAAAAAAAATGTTATTGAAAACAATTACGCTATTACTTATTAATCGTTCGAAAACCGACCAAATGGTACTTATCTTTAAAAATTGACAAAGATCAGCACGAAAAAATGTACCTAGTTGTAGATTAGATATTGTGGTTTAATCTTGACGCGACGAATGATGTCCGCGTGACAGTTCCTCCAATTCGCCTTTGGAAATATACTTAACGATAATAATGATTTAACGTTAACGTAAATAAAATAATATAACAAAAACAATTGACAGTAATAGTTACTCCCAACTAAACTGCAAAACGGATCACCATTCACCGAAAAATTATTTGTTGGCTTTGCGCCCGGAAATAATCTTAGCAACTGTATTGACTTCCTACTTAAAATAGCTTGTTACCACTTAACTTTTATGTAAGTTGTGATAGTATAGGGACCTTATTGGAAGAGATTGGTTTGTACCAAGCTTTAATTTGAAGCACGGGGTTGAAACCTAAATGTTTAAAACATTTTGTCTGAAGTGGAATCGGCGGCGGACTAACACTTAAACACTGCTAGTATGCTCCATTGTTGGTGTGTTGTGGTAGGCTAGACTTGCTCGATATTCCCACCTCTATATAGTACAAAACCAATGAACGCTATTGGCAGTAAGGAATGGAAAGAAAATCACCAAAGAAATTGTAAATTTCTTTACATAACCCAAGGTTACCTAAATAACAAATAAAATATTTGTTTGGCATATATATTTAGCACCTAATAATGTTTGTATCTGATAAATGCCATTCTCATGATTGCAAAAAATGCACCGTTTAATACTACATGTAAATTTATACATTTAAACATCATAATATTCGGTCGATTAAATGTATTAGGCACAACTGTACAGGTATATTCAATTAAATTGTATTTGAAGTTAAGTGCATAAATGGAAACCAAATAATAAATGTTCATAATTATAAATGTTACTTATGTATGTGCACATCTAATGTGAAATAATACAAATAAGTGTTGGTCAGTATGTAAAAAAGTAGATATATGTCCCAATTTGAAGTTTACATCAGTGTTGAATTAATGTGTACCTACTGTGTACTTGACTGTGCAATATTGACTTATAAGATATCTTAAAAATACGATTAAAGGCACGAAGCATACCTAGTATACTTACATAATTTTTTGACTACACCAGCCCGTAATAATAATAAGGCACTCTTTGAACGTATAGAAATGTTATAAACCCACAAGAGTGGCAAAGTAATTGTTTTGTAATGTTGGTTGGTACTTGGTACACAAACAATTACTCTTAATTTGGTTTGGGACGTTTTACAGTTATTATTTTACCCTTGTTGGTATGGAGAAGAATGTTATTTCGCTCGGGAGCAAAGTTTGTTTAACCTTTGAAACCCTCGAAATATTCAAGATTCCTCTTTTCGAACTACGTTGTTGGGATTTTTTAACGAGCGATACGGACAATAACTTTGCCCTCTTGTAAAATAAATAACTATTGCCCGTTTTTGATAGAGAACGAAGAAGCACATTATTAAAATTAATAGTAGTGTTTGACTAAGTAAGAATAATGTCATTACATTTTCAAATGGTGGGTAGCAAGGGTACCTACAATTTAACAAAATCCGTCCAGGCGTGAACCGAAGCTCTACATTGGTTGTCAAAGTTAGCAGATCTAAATTAAGATACCTACTGAGCTGTGGCGACTTGTTGGCGTACCGTTTGAGAGCTCATTAACCTTTTGAATCTGGTGATTGTTCAGTTTACTCCTTCCTTTCATAAAATAATGGGCGAACTATTCCATCGTGTAGGCTAGGCAATGTAGGCATGTACCAAAGACCTTTACAGGGGACAGCTCAATCACATATTTTGCCATACGAAATTGAACCTTATTACTGAAACAGAAAGTCGATCGTATCAGACTAGCGAAAACGGTCCACATGAGAGGGCATTGTTTGGGCTGGTGTCCCTCTCGCACGTGTTGCCAGTGTTAATGAGGTTCCCATAGTAGTAGTATTTTTATCTGTATATTACCTGACTTTATAACTTCTTATTTTATTTTAATGTTATATTCAAACTAGGGTTCCGATATATTTCAAAAAATTTGAAAATAATTATAATGTAATTATTTTGATGCCAGTAAATCAAAGATTTGTATAATTAAAAAATACTTTCAATTGGGTGTTAGTTGATTTAGTAGTAACTGACTGGTATCCCCAATTTATGACAGTGATGACGTCACTGAATAATGTTGACATTGTCAGCAAGTGCGAGAGGGACACCAGCCCAAACAATTACCTCTCACGTGGACACACTTTTTGACCTAACTAAACAATCTAGTTTAATAATTCTAAATCTATGGCATGTACACAACCAGTGTCGCTACTTTCTTTGTTTGCCTGAAAACCGACAGAATGTCGTTTATGTTCCATCATAGGCAGCTGTAGGCCTCCACACAACCGGAACCACTTGCAATAATTGTCCATCATAGCCAATGGAATGGCGAAACCATTAAATGTTGGCCAATTTATATTTTAGCTATGTATCTCTGGACAGAGTGGACAGTCGCGGCAACTCGTAGGTACGTGTTGATAAAACTACAAGTTATACAATTTAGATCTATACTGATTTTGTAATATTTATACTTATCGGGTAATATAATTGCCGGTACTTTAAAAATACAATCTAACACTTGCATACAATGTAGATTATCATTTTGTACTCGACTGAATAATCAAGAGTCTCAGACGTTTAAAACCGAGCACTAGGTACTTGACGGATACGTGTTATGTAGGTTGGTAGCTAGTACTAGTTAGTTCGATTCCCGTAAGCTCAAAGGGTAGGAACAATATTGCTCAAGACGAGAGCTATTTTCAAAATAGCGTAATGGACAAAATAATATTTTGACAATTTCAAGCCATTTGAGTCTTGAGTTCTTGACCTGTTTTGTCCTTTACACTCTTTGAGCCTACAGTAGTCGAGTCTATCATATTGCGGCTACTATTGTTTTAGAGCCGTTTGACGGATATTTACAAAAAAGGGACCTTAAAATCAGAGGTTTTAGACAGCCCATATAAAATGTGGGCCCTCTTGTTAGGCAAGAGTACCTACTACGTATTAGACCTTCTAAACTCTGTTTAGATTTTTCAGATAAGTCGAAAATGACGGGTTATTGCTTAATATCATACTGTGTAACAGTACCTAAAGGCGCCATCTAACAAAATTTGTATACCTAAACCAATATATCTCGCGGACATGAATATATAATCTCTGAAAGCACCTGAAATAATCTCCAAATGTATAAACAAGACTACCCTTACTGGACTGTATTCGGTATAAGTATATTTTGTTCCAAACGCTTGTCCCTGAGAAAAAAGAAATATCAAGTGACTGTTAACCAAAAGGTAAAGAAAAAAAAGTGTCATTTTCGTATCTTTGAATTGTGAACGGAGTTTAGGTATTGGGGAAATGAACTAAAACGGGCACGGTAGCCATGTGTAATGTAAAACTTCTAAATGCCGATGCCTGCATCTGCTCAAATGTTAATTGTTGTTTATGATAAGTGTATGTAGACTAGTTATTAATAGATAGTGTTGTTAGTAGTTGCTAAGTGGGCATTTTCATGGGTTGTGAACTTGTGACACGAATTTGTGAAGCCAATTTTACGTTCTAATCACTGTCAGCTACATTTCACGGATGTGAAAACTCGGATTTTCCTTGTAATAAAAGTTTCTTGTGTAGCAACGGAGTAATAACACAGGACTTGGTGTAATTATAGTACAATGTTAGTAGAAGTTCTAAGGTCATGTCCACCGTGGTAATACCTACGTTAACTATGCTATAATAGTCGATTATATGTGGCTTTCCGGCACAGCAGGGTCCTTTATGCGTCATATGCAAGAACCTTTCTGTCAGAATTTCAGATAAAGATAATCTTATTGAAGAATAAAGATAAGGACTCTTCTTTTCTTCAGGAAGCCAAATATAACCTGCAGCCTGTAGTTACTACGAGCATGAGACTGACATAACTGCTAACATATCCTAGGTACTGACATTAGCACTACCTATAAGAAAGTAATATTTCTTTAGATACTGCGAGATGTAGGTACGTAACAGAAATCATGCAGGCGTTAGCGAGAATGTAAGTCAGTGATTAACTCATAATAGCTGTATCATTTTTTAGATGAATTAATAAATGCCATTTGGTATGCAGCTCAGTTACATACAGACGCTTTATCAAGAATGATATATAAGTAGTGTGTATTATATTTGTACTCAACAAATATTATTTCGTACTATCAATAATTGTGCGTTTATAATTATAACTAACTATGATATACCTACCTATTTAGGAGAATTGCAATAGAAATCTTAACTTTTCCAACCATATTTTGGATTATACAGATAATAATCTGAAAAGGACTTGTTCACATAATTATTGTTCCACTTAAGGTGGACTTCCGAGCAAAGCGGCTCTATCGCAATGGCCGCTGCTTCAGTGTCGCAGCGGTAGCAGACGCAGAGTCGCTTCCGAGCGGCGCGACTCTGGCGACAGTCGCCATTGTTTTTCCATAGAATTCAGGTCCAGGCATATATACATGAAGCAATCTAGGATGATGAACTTTGATACTTTACTAAGGATCATTATAGTATTTACGGATATAATATTTAGACTCTGAACAATAATTAAAACCTTGAAAAATAATACATTTTGACGTGAACGATGGATATTTCAGAAACTTGTGCTGGTTAATTAGTAAAACTCAATTTGATATTATTTTATTACCGATTATTTGAAAATCTTGCGCCAAAAACATCCAGAAACTACGTGCTATCGCTGCGACAGAGCGACAGTGCTATGCCAGGCATACCACGGCCGCAATCGCCGGGCGATACTGACGCGGCGTCACTGTCGCTGCGTTAGTGACGCTGCGCTCGGAAGTAAGTTCATACATTTACATACTGCATAGTACTATAGCTCTGTCGCCGCGTCAGTGTCGCTGCGTTAGTGTCGCCGGAGCCGCTTTGCTCGGAAGTCCAGCTTTAATCTATTTGTAAGATCCATCAGAATGTATTTGCTCAGTAAAAGTAACAATCCCTAGTTGCCTAAGTGTCCCAATATGTATTCAATACTATTCATAGTTCGTTTCTTTCTCGTTGCCGCAAAGATTTGTTAATATCCTTTAGCAGAAAGATATTACGAACCAGAGCATGAGTCTTTCTGAATGAAACGATCAATACTGCGTTGTCCATGTCCAATTTTATTCATTAGTTACAATCATAGCCCTACTAATTGTCTTGGTAAAAAAAGATATGTATAAGCTTTGAAGCCTTCGGAACTACTTCAAGTTTGCTTCTCGCCATAATGTTAATAATATGTATTTTGTGATACCTGTTTTATACTGGATACAATTGATACATCAAACATATAAAAGTCGTCAAGAAACTCGAGCATTCAAGTGTTAATTGTATTTGAATGTGATCTATGTGGATAGATGTAATCTCAGAGCATATACTTAATACTAGAGAGCGGACACGCCGCCGGCGGACGTGTCGCAGTTTAGCTCATTGAGCATACATGTTGTCGTTGTGTGCGTGCCATGACACGGATCGCTAGTCGTTCGCATGTATGTGCAATTGTACACAGACGGGGAAATAATGCGCGTGAAGTGCGTCCATCTATAAATGTTTATGTGTGGGTTCAAGAATTTGCTACAGGCGTATTCAATACAAAATCGCGGCATGTCCGATCTTCCCTCCTATTATCTGTGGATGTAATACGTCACCATCGTAATCCTCGTGTATCGAATGTAGACCAACAAATGTCCACGTGTCCTAGAGAATAGTGTCTCAAGCTGTTGTGGCAAATAATTGTACATACAGTACATTGACATTTTTAATGTAATAAAATAAAATTGATATGATTGAATTTTAACTCTTTTATTAATTGTATGGTTAATACCTGATAGTGGCCCGTGAGCTGAAAACTATCGCGATATGCTTAGAAAACGCAAAGGTGAGAAACATTTGGTTCTTGAAATCAGTTAAAACTGTCGCTTCGTTCAAACAACTTCACTGTGGATTTTTGTGTTTTCCTATAATAAATTCATAGCTGGGCATTATAACTCGTTAATCCGTTAATCGTTAATTAACGAAGTTAACATTTCGATTAACGGATTAACTTTTAAGTTAACTTGAAAAAATGTTAACGGACTCGTTAACTTCCGTTAAATTTCTCCGAGTCCGTTAATCGTTAATCTAGTAGGGCACAGGCGCCATCTGCGCTGCGAAAAACACGTTCTGAACGCTACTATAAAAGCCCGAAATACGGCAAATCCTATGATTTGCCGGTAAATCCTAGGTTTTACCGATGTCGATTGCTAAAAGTCCGAAATATTACCTAAAAAAGTATTCTTCACGTGGATTTGCTTTTACTAACTTTGATTCGGTGAATCCTAAGCTTTACCATGGCGACTGTTGTAGCGATAGGGCAGCAAATTCGAGCCCTATTTACGACCACATTCGCTTCCCTAGCCTCTACCGCCCAAAGTGCCACAACAGTCCCGTCACCGCCAGCATCTCTCCTGACACAGCTCTTGGCAGTAGCTCAGGCGATCACTGCCTTCCACGTGCAGCCTAGAGTTCAATGGGCTAGCTGTACTTCGGCCTTTTACAGAAATATAATACGTTATAGTGGATACTGATGCAACTAAATATTTAAAGAAAAGTTAATTTTTTTTCACGTGTTAACGGATTAACGATTAACTTTAACTTACGTTAAATTTGTCGAAATGTATCGCTTTAACGATTAACGAAGTTAACTTTTTTAGTAACGGATTAGCGATTAACGAAGTTAACTATTTGATTAACGGTGCCCAGCTATGAATAAATTCAATAGGTACGTAATCTGGCAGGCAATCGCACTATTTGTAAGTGCGATAGGGACGGCCAGATGTTTTATCATTTATCGCGCGACCATGATTGCCTGCCTGGTGATTAATATATCGTATCACTTTTTGTAGATAAAAAAGAAATATTTTTCGTTTTCATAAGTGTGAGAAAAACACACATACAACTTAGTGTAAAGTATCTGACGATTAGGAAGTACCTAATAAAGGCCGTGGTACATTACTTGAGCTATTAAATTAGTTTTTATTTTTTAACTCTATAAAGACACTAATTTATTAGAGCAATTAATTGTAATTTTCCTAAAGAACCTTCCCTTAAAGTTGAGGGAAATCAATAATACGGAACCCTAAAAACCGGCCAAGAGCGTGTCGGGCCACGCTCAGTGTAGGGTTTCGTAGTTTCCCGTATTTTTCTCAAAAACTACTCGACCTATCAAGTTCAAAACTATTTTCCTAGAAAGTCTTTATAAAGTTCTACTTTTGTCATTTTTTTCATATTTTTTAAACATACATACATACAATCACGCCTGCATCCCACGAAGGGGTAGGCAGAGCACATGAAACCACTCAAGCTTCAGTGCCACTCTTGGCAAATAAGGGGTTGACAGAAAACGAAACTTTTTAAACATATGGTTCAAAAGTTACTTTTTTCCTTTAGGAGCGATTATTTCCGAAAATATTAGTTTTATCAAAAAACGATTCTAGTAAACCCCTATTCATTTTTAAATACCTATCCAACAATATATCACACGTTGGAGTTGGAATGAAAAAAAAATCAGTCCCCACTTTACATGTAAGTGACCGGCCACTGTCGTCAGAGCGCGCGAGCGGCGCGAGACATGCGACGCTCTGATGTGGCCGGTACCTAGGGGGAGTACCCTAACAAAATATTTTTTTCTCAAACATGCAATGAAATATTGTCTTTACGTTCCTTAAAATGGGCTGGGAAGTATCGCTTTTTGAGCGCAACAACTCGAGAGGACTGTAAAGGGATTTCATATTATTTTTTAGGCCTAGGCCTGCAAAGTAACTTCTTTTTATAAAATATTGTCCTTTAGAGCATTTTTTTTTTTATTTCATTGTATGTTTGAGAAAAGCACTATGCATGCCTCGGCGTGAAAACGGATTCCCGGCCTCGTATCCCTATCCGGCCTCGCTCGCACGCTCGCTCGGCCGTATATACCCACTTGGCCGGAAATCCTCATTTTCCCGGCCTCTGATGTAATGTACTATTTCCACTTTTTATTTTTGCACTTTGTCGGCGTGATTGATATACATATTGGTACCAAATTTCAACTTCTAGTGCTAACGGTCACTGAGATTATCCGCGGAGGGACGGACGGACGGACGGGCAGACATGGCGAAACTATTTGACTACGGAACCCTAAAAACAGGTAAGAATCTAACAGTCATCTCAAAGTTGGGCGAATGAACTTGACTTTAAATAAGTTTTTGTAAAGAAAAGGCGTCCATCCAAATATAACCGGCCAACATTCTACCTGAGACGAATTGAAACTTCTGAGCTGGTCAATTCAATAAGTATCTTATAGTCCGTGACGTGACCTTAACCTGAACCTGTGAATACATAATTAATTCAGACAACTCAGAACGTAGGAACTGCCGTCCGAAGGCCGCCAGGCCAGGTATAGATTGAGGCAAAAATTTCAAATTGGTATTTTACATAATGCACGACTCCTCTAAAGCGGGGGGCCTTGAAGCGAGGTGATTCTATAAAGCTTGTTAGACGGAAGTTTTTATTGCGGTTATTCGAAAATATATTCACACTACATGTAAATAAAATGCCCATTTGGCGCGATGTCGACGTTCATCACATTGACGTTCGGACTTTTCAACTTCTTATCTAACCTGTACCTATCGCATCCTGTTGCTGCAAATAGGCAAAACACAACAGTTTTTTGCTTAGGTGTTCCAAATTTATATTCGTATGTGGAACAGCGTTCGTTAGGTTACTGGCCATTAGCGCGCATTTACGGGGGTCACGGAGGTCAGGGTTAGGCCGTCCCTGACCACGGTCAACGAACGCTTGAAGGTGACCTAACGCATTGCGCCTTCCCGATGCCAAAAAAGTGACGTGCCTCGAACCTCAGCCGACTTAGCCGAAATGACATCGTTGACACTACGTGGCGATCGAATCGCAGTCTGGCTCCGTCGAGCCACTACAGAAATGTGATAGGGAGAGCTAGCTACGATACGCTTAACTTAGCGTAAGCGATTGTGACGTTGGTTAGGTACCCGGTCACGTATAGTACACCGAAGTGTTTGTATTTGCACGCGATAATACCTCTTATAGTGATGAACTAGTAACACATAACGGTGTAAGCCGGTTCATGGTCTTACGTCACTCTGGTTGTCAACAGCAAAAGAATTGTCGATGCGCTAAATCAGTAGGGCATAAGTCATATAGATTTCAGTGGGTGTTACGTCTTTTTTTGTTACAAAGATCTCAGAATAAGGAGCGGAAGAGACGTCACGTAATACATACTGTTTTCGGTAAGTTACTTAGGTCCGTTCAAGTGCGTGGCAAACACCCTTAAGATCTGCTTAAAAAAACAAATATTGCAGAAATGTTTAGGTGTGTTCGTACTATTTACTGATTAATTAATGAAGCTAGAAAAAGGAAATACGCAAGTAGAATATATTATATTTGATCGATCACCTGACGTCACCGTCAGGCGTAACGGCAACAATTGAACCGAGTTCGGTGGAGCGAAAGAGACAGTAATATAATATAGAAAGAACTCATTGTGTTCGATAAATTGAGCTGTTTGGCAAAGACATTAAATTTGATGATAGTCCACGTGTAATTTTAAGTCTTTATACGTTTATGAAATTGAAGGCATGAATGTTGGTCCTTCGGACCGGATGTAAAGAGCAGCAGCTGCAGCCTTTTATTCATACATACATACATAGACACATATAATCACGCCTGTATCCCATAAAGGGGTACGCAGAGCACATGAACTACTAAGTTTCAGTGCCACTCTTGGCAAAAAGAGGTTGAAAGAAATCCAAATTGTCCTTTTATTCATGTTATTGTATAGTTAAGTTATATAAACAGACAAACATGCATTGTAATTGCTACATGGAAATGATTACATTGTTACAAAGAAAGCATAGAACTTAGTTAATTGAAATCTAAAATAAAGGAGGCCTGCCGGCGTAGCCGGATGGCAATCGTCGACGCCTGACGCCGACAGAAATGCAGTCTGGCTCAGTCGCGCCAATACGCAAGAGCGATAGAGATAGTTAGCTACGAAACATATGTATATTATCGTGAGCGTTTAGTGCATTTGGCTACGTACCCTGCTTGATTGTATATTGCAAGTACCAAAGAGACCGTAGATTGTGGGGCGTTGTTTTAAACTCTAATATTATTATATTGGTTTGGTGCAGAGTTGCAGACTAAAGAAAAAAAAAAAAACGGATTTCCAATATCAAATCAAGAATATAAAATATGTAAGCAACAGAAAAGTGAGTACTTAAAGACACTATTATTGAATCTACTTGGCATTCGCAATAGGCTTCAATGTCAGAACAATAGGTTTATTTTATTAACCCCCGACGCAAAAACGAAGGGGTGTTATAAGTTTGACGTGTCTGTCTGTATGTATGTCTGTCTGTCTGTCTGTCTGTTTGTCTGTTTGTCTGTTTGTCTGTCTGTCTGTCTGTCTGTCTGTCTGTGTGTGTGTCTCTGTGGCATCGTAGCTCTCGAACGGATGAACCGATTTTGATTTCGTTTTTAAGTAGATAAAAACGTAAACCTTAAAGCAGCTGTCAGGTGTTCTATCTATTGGTATGCGTTCTTCTTTACGTAGGTATTACCACAGAATATATAAAAGTACAAGTACAGAAGGCTCACTCTTAACAACCTGTCAACGGACTGCATGCGACATTGAGTTCTATTGCGCAGCGTGAAGGTTGTCAAACTTTATGAGCCGCGAACTCGCGGCCGTCGTGTACGAAAGAAACGCGGAGTGAGCCGCCCCTGGTATTACATTGAAAACGTACCCTTTTTGTACAAATCTGAGGATATTTAGCTTTATTAGCTGGGGCATCAGTGTGCGTAGCGAAATGCACAAATGCTCACGATAATATCTCTTTCGTAGCTATCTATATCGCTCTTGCGTATTGGCGCGACAGAACCAGACTACATTTCTGCTTGCGGCGTTTGGCGTCGCAGAAATGCCATTCGGCTACGGGGCCAGAGCCTCTTAAGTAACCCAAAATCCTCAGTTCACCGAACATTCTTTACGTGCGTTGTATGTTGAGAAACGTCGTCATTGGCAAAATCCACCTCGGAAAAAAGACCGAGGAGTGAAAGCCATAAAAAAAAAGTACAGTGTTGGGCTAAAGTACGGCCTGCGAGCGCGGGGGCGCGGGCTATTTGGCCCCGAAAGGATTGTATCCAGGCTCGCCACCGGTCCTTCAAAATAGTGTGTTAAATGGCCAGCACCGTAGTAAAAACGCTATTTTGATGAAAATCTGGCCCTCTAAAATTTTGACCCCTAATGAGAAAAGTTCGATCTTGATCGATAGCGTAATCGTCATCGAAGAAAATCTTATGTAATGCTTAGTTCTTGTTCTAATAGGTAACCGTTTAAGGGTACTATTTACACAAGAGTGCAAAGTAATTTCATACAAATTTTAACTTGATGTCCAAATCTGGCTGTTGGAAATCACGTATAAATGATGATTTTGAATCATAAATGTTTGGATTTGATTTAGTTTCATGTTTTACAGTTAATATTTTCAGTGTTGGTGTGGTGTAAAATTTTGTGTTTCACTCGGTGGCAAATTTTGTTTAACCTACGTGCCTTGAAACCCTCGCAACGCTCAAGATTCCACATTCTGAACCACTCGTTAAGCTCGCAGTTCAATATTGAATCAAAAACAACTTTGCCCCCTTGTAGAACAAATAGGTAACTATTAAAACGTCAAAATTTATTAGTAACTGACCTGTTACGTCACGGTGACATTGATACTTGGCTGTGACAATTTTGTGCCCATTTCTCGCACGATAAGTAACTTTGGGACTTTCAGTCAATATTTGTGTTGGATAGGCAATGGACGTCAATATGTCACTGTCGGGCGACAAATATCACTATGAAGAAAAAGGTCACGTCAATGAAACCTTTGTCGAATGTAAGAAGTAAAGGTGTCAATATAAATACTTGGTAGATCGTTTAAGACGATACGATACAGGTCAATTCTCCATACAAACACTCTTGACTATTTCCTCGCTGGTTTTTGAAGATAGAGCAATGATTTTTTGAACACAGATTTTTATTATTTTTATCTGTGTCGGTCGGACCGTTTTGATTTTTTTGCTATTTTTAACCCCCGACGCAAAAACGACGGGGTGTTATAAGTTTGACGTGTCTGTCTGTCTGTCTGTCCGTCCGTCCGTCCGTCCGTCCGTCCGTCCGTCCGTCCGTCCGTCCGTCCGTCCGTCCGTCCGTCCGTCCGTCCGTCCGTCCGTCTGTCTGTCTGTCTGTCTGTCCGTCCGTCTGTCTGTCTGTCTGTCTGTCTGTCTGTCTGTCTGTCTGTTTGTCTGTCTGTTTGTGTGTCTGTCTGTGGCATCGTAGCTCCCGAACGGATGAACCGATTTAGATTTAGTTTTTTTTGTCTGAAAGCTGAGTTAGTCGGGAGTGTTAGCCATGTTTCATGAAAATCGGTCTACTATGTCGCAGTCGGGGGTTTATTCAAAATTTTAATTTTGTGGTTTGGTTATTATTTTAAAAGACGCTAGAGCCAATCAAAAATTTCTAAATACGGCCTTTTTCAATATGGCTCCAAAAAGGTGTGATACTCAAGATCGGTAACAATTAGCCAAAAAATCTAAACGGTCCGACACAGATTAGGTATTTCATTGTTATTCAGATTCTCAAATTTCGATCCGTTTAAATAAAGTTTTGAAGGAGGAAACAGTCGAGAGCGGAACCACGATTTTAAAGATTTATTCGCAATATGTTTTAACTGAGTTGTTCTTAATGGACATTTTTTTTTCGATAAATCTAGTTAATAACACTATATTTAACTGAAATTCCCAAATTGAAAAGGGGACTCCTTTCCATTTTAACATTTTCGCTCCCGTAGCGTCTTAATATATTAAGTTCTGATATGATAGGTACCTACCTATTTTATTTAGATGGACGTCTTCAAATGGAAGTTTTCTAATTTTACGCCGGATGTATTTAGGTACAGACTTGGTGAGCTCACGGAGAATCTCAGTGAAACAGAGCTTATTTACTTTAATTCCCTTTCATTAGCACATTATGTAGGTACCAAGTGACCGGTGGTGGCAAGTGACCGGTTTAAATTCTTGATAAATTTGAACTCTGTAGTACCTACAAAATATGCGAGAATTGTCAGTGGCAGGCTGGCAGCTGCAAAAATTGGCAACGTACCAAATCAAAAGATTAGTAAAATATTTAAAATTTGTGTTTTGATGTGACACACATAACAAAAGGTGCCTTTTTTAGGGTTCCGTACCAAAAAGATACAAACAGTGAGACCCTTATGGTGCGACTCTATCCGTTTGTCTGTCACGTTACTAAATAGTAAATATCTCAAGAAAGACATCTATCGATTGTAGAGTGAGGTAAATACATTTTTGTAATACCTTTTTGCTGTAGAAAAAAATGTTTTTAAGGTAAGTTAAAAAAATACTTCTCACCCTCCATTTTAATAGACAAAAAAAACCGGCCAAGAGCGTGTCGGGCCACGCTCAGTGTAGGGTTCCGTAGTTTTCCGTATTTTTCTCAAAAACTACTAAACCTATCAAGTTCAAAACAATTTTCCTAGAAAGTCTTTACAAAGTTCTACTTTTGTGATTTTTTTTCGTATTTTTTAAACATATGGTTCAAAAGTTAGAGGGGGGGACGCACTTTTTTTTCCTTTAGGAGCGGTTATTTCCGAAAATATTAATATTATCAAAAAGCGATCTTAGTAAACCCGTATTCATTTTTAAATACCTATCCAACAATATATCACACGTTGGGGTTGGAATGAAAAAAAAAATCAGCCCCCACTTTACATGTAGGGGGAGTACCCTAATAAAATTTTTTTTACTATTTTTTATTTTTGCACTTTGTTGGCGTAATTGATATACATATTGGTACCAAATTTCAGCTTTCTAGTGCTAACGGTTACTGAGATTATCCGCGGACGGACGGACGGACGGACGGACGGACGGACAGACAGACATGGCGAAACTATAAGGGTTCCTAGTTGACTACGGAACCCTAAAAAACCATAGAGATTTTGTCTTTCAATTGAATCACCTACATTTATCATTCTTCAAATTTATTCTACTTAAAACCACAGACCAACCCTTAAAACACTCTCTGAATTGTCAAAAACCTGTTAAACCTGTTATAAACTTACATACCTTATGCAGGCCGCGCAAATTAGTTAGCTAATACGCTGTAATGATTATCTGCATTTCTTTCTAGCCAACTCTTTAGAGTTAAGTAGGTACATATATACCTAAGTAACATGAGACAATTTACAATTTTGAAAGTTTGTACGGGACCCTCAGTGGGCGAGTTCCACTCGCACTTGGTCGGTTTTTAGGGTTCCGTAGTCAACTAGGAACCCTTATAGTTTCGCCATGTCTGTCTGTCCGTCCGTCCGTCCGTCCGTCCGTCCGTCCGCGGATAATCTCAGTAACCGTTAGCACTAGAAAGCTGAAATTTGGTACCAATATGTATATTAATCACGCCAACAAAGTGCAAAAATAAAAAATGGAAAAAAATGTTTTATTAGGGTACTCCCCCTACATGTAAAGTGGGGGTTGATTTTTTTTTTCATTCCAATCCCAACGTGTGATATATTGTTGGATACCCATATAACCATAATCGGTCGCCGTTCCTACGCAAATCCTCCTATTTTGTGTACACACAGGTCTTCGGGTCTCAATGTTTAGTCGCAGTACGGTCGACGTTTAGTCGCGGCGACCCAAATGGGGACGATTGGTAACAGGCACAAATGGTCACAGAAGTGACAGAAGTGTGCACTACGCGTGCACACATTGTTACCGTTTGGCGACTACTTTCCGAAAATCATTCGTTCATTTCATTCTTTTCAAATGGCGACTGTCAGAGACGTCAAAGTAAAAAAGAAATAAAACCATTTGACATTAAAATGTAATGGCGTAAGAATTTGTTAAAGATAAATATTGTTTGCATTTGTAATATAATGTGGGCTAATTACCATGGCCAATTAAATTGCTCGAGTGATTTCATAAAATAAGTCTAAATTTATCAACGCGCCATCAATTTACCTCAGTTTAACCAGTAATAATATTATTGACTACTCGGTGTTTGCGTGTTATGTATATTGATTGGTGAAGTTTTAGTGCTCCGGTGCATACACTATACTGAAATATTAAAAATAATGCCTAGAAAACCAATAAAGTTGTTAAAATATGGATTAAGACGGTAATATTCCATGTAAAAAACAGTCGCCAAACGGTCACCAAACGGTCGACAAACGGTCGCAAAATGGTCGCAGCGTACACGCGTGACCGAAAGCTGTTTTCAAAATGGCGTAATTCTTGTATTATTTTTTTCCAGGTATCCTCAAACTTTATAAACAATTAAATATGCCGTCGTACTCAGTTGCCCTCACTAAAGAAGATTTAAAAAAAAATGTAACGTGCGTACCGAGCTGCTGGGTTGTAAAGGATCGGGGATCATATTATTATGGTCTTCTATAGAGCATTGCAACTAGTATTTTGCGGCATTTCACAATTGACACTTGTTGAAGTAGTCGTCAATAATATTACTATCAACATTAATTTCAGCGATCTGTACTTCTTTTGTCAAGATTTTTGTATAGATAAGTGTCTACAAATTTGTAATGTTAAAGAGACATAAATAAAACGTAGTAGAGTAAATAAAATGTTTTTTTTTGTAACCCAAACAAAATACTTGTAGATACGAGTGCGGAAAAGAGGAAAATCGATACGAGTAGCGATAAATTAATACACGAACGAAGGGAGTGTTTTAAATCGACACGAGTTGTGAATGTCCTTTTCGCACGTGTATCGTATGACGATTTTCAGTACCTAAATCCAAGCTAAGAGTTTCGACCAGACAAGAAATGAATCATTGCTTGATTTGCTCGCACTACTGCGTGTAAAAAGCAGCATCTGTACTGAAAAAACTATCATTGCGCAACAGAAATTCTATTAATATCACAGTAAATACTCTATTTCATTTGATTCCTACTTTTATTGTGTAAAGCAACACTGCACTTCATTTTTATCAATAAGAATTAAAAATTATATATTTAATACATTAAGTAACTATAAAGTGCTTATCTATTTGTATTATCATTCTGCACTTTTCTTAACTTTCCCACATTTCTATAAAATGTCGAAGAGTGCTTAAATGGTCGTCGTCGTTTATTATTATTTAATTCGCTCATATTTAAATGATTCAAAGCAACCAGTCCACAACTTCACAAGAAAGTTTGAGAAACCTTCGTATTTCAGATTGTCATTTGCGGTTACAGTGGTTTAGGAGCAGTTCGGTAATCAGACCTACACATGTGTGTACAAATTCTGTCAATGTCACTGTCAGAAACCGTTCTGACAGTGACAATGACAGCCACAAATTCGTCCACATGTTGTTACCGTTATGTGTGCAAACGTCGACTAATAAAGTGTCGTTAAAAGTCATTCTGACAGTGACATTGACAGCCACAAATTCGTACACATTTTGTTACCGTAACGAGTGCACACGACGACTACACTTTGTTATTGTAACAATACGGTCGCATTGTTTGCACGACGTTACCACGCGTTATGTCACATTTGACAGTTAGTTACTGATTTGAAGATTTTGCGACTGAAATGGTTGTATGGGTAGGTATTTAAAAATGAATAAGGGTTTACTAAGATCGTTTTTTGATAATATTAATATTTTTGGAAATAATCGCTCCTAAAGGAAAAAACCGGCCAAGAGCGTGTCGGGCCACGCTCAGTGTAGGGTTCCGTAGTTTTCCGTATTTTTCTCAAAAACTACTGAACCTATCAAGTTCAAAACAATTTTCCTAGAAAGTTCTTATAAAGTTCTACTTTTGTGAATTTTTTCATATTTTTTAAACATATGGTTCAAAAGTTAGAGGGGGGGGGGGACGCACTTTTTTTCCTTTAGAAGCGATTATTTCCGAAAATATTAATATTATCAAAAAACGATCTTAGTAAACCCTTATTCATTTTTAAATACCTATCCAAAAATATATCACACGTTGGGGTTGGAATGAAAAAAAATATCAGCCCCCACTTTACATGTAGGGGGGGTACCCTAATAAAACATTTTTTTCCATTTTTTATTTTTGCACTTTGTTGGCGTGATTGATTTACATATTAGTACCAAATTTCAGCTTTCTAGTGCTAACGGTTACTGAGATTATCCGCGGACGGACGGACGGACGGACGGACGGACGGACGGACAGACAGACATGGCGAAACTATAAGGGTTCCTAGTTGACTACGGAACCCTAAAAAAGTGCGTCCCCCCCCCTCTAACTTTTGAACGATATGTTTAAAAAATATGAAAAAAATCATAAAAGTAGAACTTTATAAATACTTTCTAGGAAAATTGTTTTGAACTTGATAGAATCAGTAGTTTTTGAGAAAAATACGGAAAACTACGGAACCCTACACTGCGAGCGTGGCCCGACACGCTCTTGGCCGGTTTTTATTAACATTCAGACATTAACTACTAAGAGATGATCAATGGATCGCTGAAATTTTTCTTACCGATCTTTCATTGTATACAGACACCACTGTCACCAGCAATAATGAATATGTTAGGTACATTTTGTAGACGGCAAAAAATGTAACACATTCTTATGACAACTAATAAAATAGTGTCAGATACTTTGGCAGCCCAGCCTTCATTGTGTAAGATGTTATTGAATGTTACTTCGATGTTCCATTTTTATTTTATTAACCCAGTGTAAGTATCTCTGTCCCTGTCGCCTAATGTTGGAGAATAATCGTGATTGAGAGATAACCGTTTCGTTCGCTACTGTGCAAACGATTGGCTTTCTGGCTAGGCATCCAGGAATTCACTATTATGCCTCTAGACCCCTCTAGCGTCGAAAGGTGGTCCAAATAACAGCTAAATACTTATTTACTAGCGGTTCTGGGAGCTGACATGCTTAGAAAACGAAATGACATGCTTAGAAAACGAAACAGTGAGAAATACTTAGTTCTTACACACGCTATTGACACTTAAGCCCTTTATGGCAAATCCGCATTTTATAAAATTTCCAAAAACTGGATTGATCGGTTGAGAATTGCGACCTGTAGAGGAGAACACCCGGACACACATAAAGCAAACACTTAAACCGGGGACTTTGTGGATAGGAGAAGACAGAAAAGTTTGATGATCTCGAAAACCACGAACATTTCATCAGACTCATATTTGCATATTCTAAGACCAGCCTAAGGTTCCGAGTCGCTAGTTAGATTGACATCGATGAATTTACTAGGCAGCCGGTAGATTAACTACTGTAAGTGAAAAGCAATTTTGAACCTGCAGTAGCAATATTTTTCTATAGTAGCAAATTAGCATTAAAATAACGGTAAATATGTCCCGTAATACAATTCATATTCGGTGCATCAGATCTACAGGTAATAAAATTTACAAACCAAATGCTCCTACCAGTCACTGAGGTTAAGCATAAAAGAATTTGCAATTAATATATAAATTTACAACTAAAGTGCTCATAATTAAGTACAGTAACAAGATGATTGCCAGGAATTACTGTCTTGGGTGAGATTTGAACTGCCGGCCTCTGGATCGCTTTTCATGATACGCCCAATCGCCTTTCATATGCATTTTCCCACATATAAACTCACTCTAAACTTTATAGCATCAAACGCAGACGTTTCTGCCTGTTAAAAAAATAATTTAGTCGAATTGAGAACCTCCTCCTTTTTTTGAAGTCAGTTAATTAATTAAACTGATTCTCATTCGACAATTTGATATGGCCTCGAATAGGTTTTGATGCGTCCTTAGTAATCCTCTTGGCTTGGTAATTGGAGGGCGATGGATGCAATTTGGTGATGAACGGATGCCTTTGTTTGACATAGTGAAAGTCATAATGTCAGGTATTTGTTTACTTAAAACCGGCCAAGAGCGTGTCGGGCCACGCTCAGTGTAGGGTTCCGTAGTTTTTCGTATTTTTCTCAAAAACTACTAAACTCATCAAGTTCAAAACAATTTTCCTAGAAAGTCTTTATAAAGTTCTACTTTTGTGATTTTTTTCATATTTTTTAAACATATGGTTCAAAAGTTAGAGGGGGGGGACGCACTTTTTTTTCCTTTAGGAGCGATTATTTCCGAAAATATTAATATTATCAAAAAACGATCTTAGTAAACCCTTATTCATTTTTAAATACCTATCCAACAATATATCACACGTTGGGGTTGGAATTAAAAAAAATATCAGCCCCCACTTTACATGTAGGGGGGGTACCCTAATAAAACATTTTTTTCCATTTTTTATTTTTGCACTTTGTTGGCGTGATTGATATACATATTGGTACCAAATTTCAGCTTTCTAGTGCTAACGGTTACTGAGATTATCCGCGGACGGACGGACGGACGGACGGGCGGACGGACGGACGGACAGACAGACATGGCGAAACTATAAGGGTTCCTAGTTGACTACGGAACCCTAAAAAGGGGTAGTACAACTAAAACTATGTAAGTAATTCTTAAAAGGAATAAAGAATTTTTAATTTTTTAATTTTAAATTTAATACCAATCGGCGGCATACATAGCAAGGTCGTTTCAAATGAAAATCAAATTATCTGAATCAGGATCCTGTAGCTATTGGATGTACTTATTATAATGACTTATCATTATTGCCATACACATTCAAACACTTCAAATTTAAAGTGTATCTATCGTAATCGACACGCCCTAATAGGCCTGTTGTATTGTTCGACTGTTTCAATTTAGAATTCGCACAAAAACGTCATAAAAATTTGCTGTTTTTATTGCTCAGTCATGTTAAAAAAACGCCTAACAAGATTTTAACAAAAAAAAGCTTTGGTACTTGATTGGATTTTTCGAAGGGGTTTTGATTAGGGATGTACCGACTATTGATTTGGCCGACTAGGCCGACTACCGACTAGTCGGCGCTTGGGTGGCCGATTAGTCGGCCAGAACATAATTTTAGAGTAATTTATCAAAATTTTTGAATGACATTGGTCGTTTGTTGGCGCTTTTCATAATTTTTTAAAGGTTCAAAGGTCAATGAGAATATTGATATAGAATTTCCATTTTTAACAAACGGTTTGGCTTGTGGGTAGGAATCCTGCCTATGAAACCGATAGTCCTTGGTAGGACATTTCTTTCTGTGATTACCGCAGTTGTTCTTTTGACTAACAACATAACAAATAGGTTCATAATACAACAATATCAGCTGTTAATTTATGTTTGTACTGTTTTTCTATCACTTATAATGTGCCGACTAATCGGCCTTTTTTGCCGACTAATCGCCGACTACAAATTTGGCCGGATAGTCGGCTTTCCCGACTAGTCGGCGACTAGTCGGTACATCCCTAGTTTTGATAGGCAATGGGGACTCAGCATTCCGGATCTTATTGCTAGACGCGCGCTTTGAAGAGGGTTCCGTCTGAAAATTATAGATAACTTGAATAAAAAAACTTCCGTGAGACACTGACATATTAAACATGTAAGACCGAGTCACTCAGGTATTCCTACGTCGTATTCGAATATTGTTCGACATGTTTTGCTCAAAATCGAGGAATATAATCGAGGATTTTCCGAAAACGCAGACGCAGGCATATGTACACCTATAAAATAAATAAATAAATATTGGGGACACCTTACACAGATCCACTTAGCCCCAAACTAAGCAAAGCTTGTACTATGGGTGCTAAGCGACGATATACATACTTAAATAGATAAATACATACTTATATACATAGAAAACATCCATGACTCAGGAACAAATATCTGTGTTCATCACACAAATAAATGCCCTTACCGGGATTCGAACCCAGGACCGCGGCTTAGCGTAGTGACCCCTACCGACTGAGCCAGACCGGTCGTCAAAAAAAAATAAACAGTCAACCAATTGCATGAGTATACGAGTATATCGAAATACTTAACATATGTACCCCACTGACAGGCATAACATACAAGGTTCATCGGGATAATTGCGACTTCTGAAGATTCTACCTACTTTAAAAGTTTATTAACCATGCTGCACATGGAGGGTTGCAATAGTTAAAAAAAATCGTTTTGTAACCCGATTGATTCGATCCACCGATTTTTTCCGAATAGTACCTAATGATGCCTCTGCTGATGACCTTGATGTTTATCTAGAAATACATTTAGATGACTCAATGATGAATGTTCCCTTCGGCCGCGTACGCAACCGGAGCTTTGTAACCAGTTGCCATCAAAGACTATTTCCGCCTTGTACGTAACCAGGGTGGCTAGCCGAATGGCACAATCGCTCACGAAACGAAGCGCTAGTAGATATCTATCTCTATCGCGCTTGCGTATTGGCGCGACAGAGCCAGCGGCGTATCGCTTTCGTTTGGCGTCGGAGAAATGCCATTCGGCTACGGGGCCTGGCCCCGTAGCCGAATGGCATTTCTCGCGCTACGTTACTAGCGCTTCGTTTCGTGAGCGTTTCGTGAGCGATTGTGCCATTCGGCTAGCCACCCAGTTGCGATCAAAGCCTAATTTCTTCTTATTCGTAACCAGTTGCGATCGAACACTTTTCTTCCTTGTACGTAACCTCTCGACCGCAAACACAGGTGCTCGCGATAGTTACTAGTACTGATAGATGTCGACTATGAAACAATATCATTAACCCCCGACCCCGACGCAAAAACGACGGGCTGTCTGTCTGTCTGTAACTAAACCTCCGCTCACCTTACTTATTTACTTACTTGACTAACCAACGGTATGGCTAACCCCCCCTTAAATACACCCCGTAAATTTGGCCTTGTGATCGTCTAGCGTGAATAAGTAGAACCCTTCGATGTGATCCGCAATAACCTAGATCCTTTAATGAGTATCAGCTGTATTTTTGACTAATATTTAAATTTTTATTTATTTATATTTTAAAGAAGAATAAAGGTTATTGTAGCATAATAATGTAGTGTTATAGAAGAGTATTTTATCAGATTTAGGCCTAGAAAGTTATATGTGAGAAAATTAATGACGTGATGAAGAAATTTTAGAATAAAAGTTAGTGAGTGAAACATACATGAAATAAATATTAAAAAATATTTTGGTAATCATCCGCTACGCCTTATTAGTGGTCCCGGCTTGGGCAAGGGCTTGCGATACGGTATGGGACCCCTGACCTGATCAAACCACTTTATCAGGATCCTAAGCAAGTAAGCCTGAAGGGCTATCTATCTAAAAACTAACCCCCTTTTTGTTTTGTCTCTTTTTCCCTAGCTAAACCCCCTTTCCCCAATACTGCTAATAGACCATAACTTCTCGATTTTTCTAATGTTTTATCGAAACACCGAGCAGTTGCTAACTTTTATAAGAACTAAGTCTACTAACTTTTCTAAGCTTTTGACTTTCCATCAGTGGACGGCGCTCGCATGCCACTGGGCCCTATAACAAACCTATGCTTTTTATTCCAAAGAATAGTTTGTTTCCCTAACCAACTTGATAGAATTTACCTTGAAAAACCAGTTAGCAACACTAAGTGTCCCGCAGCCACACCGAAAAATCAGAAATTGCTACCACAATTATTAATTTCACTCAAATAAATTAAGTAATAAGAGATTTTATAAATTACCAGTTTTACCACATATTTTAAGATAGTAAACACCACATTTAAAGTCCATTTAAACCATATAAATAGTAGTAGTTAAATTATTTCTCCACAATACACGTTGACCAATTATATTCCAAAACCAATCATAAAAGAACTCTACTTTCATAGAAATAGTGTGTGACTCTACCCTAATCCTATCGTTTTCCCTACTCTAACATATCTGAAACACAGACCCTCACTTACCATAGATCTTGTGTTCAGAATATGTACAAGTGTATCCCTACTAGAACTGTACAGTTCAGCCAGCGAAGCTGAGATAGGCAACCTATAGGCTTGTGTTCTGATCCCCCCCTCTGCTCTTGCCCGCGGGCTAGGGTAGCAGAGAGTAGATCGCCCTATCCGTGTATATATCCAGTATTCTAGGACACACCAGTACCAGCCACATGGGAAACCCAGCTGCGATCAACTTTACTTAGATGTGGATCGATCACAACCTAAATCCCCAGCGACCAACGCCAGCATGGACTAGAGCACCGAGTAAATAAATATAAATATATATAGGACCCCAGCCTCAAATACTGCCGACTTCAGTGAGCAAGGATTACTCCTAATGTCTTTCGTCAATCGTGAAAGTCCTCACTTCCATCTAACAGTTGGACTCTTTGAGACCGGTGAGAAAGTACGCCTTTTGTAAGTAAATAAAGACGCCCAAGCCCTCCACTTGGAACAAAAAGACTCCTAAACGCCTTATGTTTAACAGCCGCAAGGTATAAAGCGCTTAGCCGGACAACAGTCTGTCACAAACAATGATCTGGCTTATAACTTTCACAAAATAACCCCATAGAAAATTACTAAATTCAATTTTACTGACCAACTAAACAAACGAATGAAGTTTCCTTTACGTGCTATAATCTAAGCTTAGTTTTGCAAGAATTTCTCCCTACAAAACCAAACACAGACTTATCTCCAAGCACCAGCCATACATCGACCCAGTCTTTGTATTGCTTGACGGCACTCACGAAACAAAGCACAGAAAACTTCACTATACACATCAATTTAAATGTAACACTACACTATAAATAGAACACTAAAATAACCCCACAACTGACGGTAAAGCAATTCCACCACAGGTCTAGGTTCAACTGTACGACGATATTGTCCCCGCACAATCAAACAGAGACACAATTTCAAAGTTTTACAATCACTTAGAATAATTTCCAAGTAAAAACAAACAGAGAAATAATAGCAGAACAACTTCACTCACCAGTATAACACACGAAAGCCAGAGACACTGTTAGTCTTGTAGATATTTTAAGAATGACGCGCGTCGGCTTGCTCCGACCCTTTTATAGATCTTAATCGTGACATACCGTCGACTATCGACGTACCATCGACATACCATCGACTATCGACACAGTATCGACACACAATCGACATAACATCGACATACTATCGACTATCGACACAATATCGACATAACATCGACATACTATCGACTATCGACACAGTATCGACATAACATCGACATAACATCGACACAACATCGACTATCGACACAGTATCGACATAACATCGACATACTATCGACTATCGACACAGTATCGACATAACATCGACAGAAAGCCATTAACTTGCGCACATAAGAAAAAGATCACAAGTGCTTTGTTTACACTCATACGCTCTACGCAATAAAGTTCACGATCATCACGCGGATGTTTGCTTATTAACACGTGCAGATTGCAGCTGTTTTAGAGAGAGACAGAGCTATTGGTATTGATACCTATGTAGTCCAATAGTGGAGTGTTCCGTAAATATTTTTACGTAAATATTATTTTGTGAAAGATTGTTTAAATCAATTTAGTAAGTAATTTCGCAATGAAAGATCACACCTATTCCTAATTGTTACACTGAATGATGTATTCAGGAAGTATAATAATCAATATCAGTGATTATTACCTCTTTGACTTGTAAATGAAACCAAGACACAATATCGGAACGTTACGCAGCTGACAACTGTCAGTGTCAGTATTCCGTCCATGTGAACGTAGTTTGTTGATAAATACGTTTTTCCAACCTGTTTTACATTAAATAATAGTGAATTTTATCAGTGATGACGTAACTGAACATGTGATTAACCATCAAAGACATTATTTGTTAAAATATTCAATGAAATCCCGAAGGAAATATGCACCAAAAAGCCGGTCAAGGAAAAGTTGATTCGCCGTAAGTTCCACATGCAATAACGAGTCCATCTCCTCGTCATAGACGCTTGTTCTGTTACATGTCTATCTGTCTGTCTGTCTGTCTGTGTGTGTGTCTGTCTGTGGCATCGTAGCTCCCGAACGGATGAACCGATTTAGATTTAGATTTTTTCTCTGAAAGCTAAGTTAGTCGGGAATATTCTTAGCCATGTTTCATGAAAATCGGTCTACTATGTCGCGGTCGGGGGTTTTTTCAAATTTTTAATTTTGTGGTTAGGTTATTTTTGATACGGAAACCGATGTAAGTACCTATGGAGGGAGCACTATTACGCTATGCTTACGAGTAAGTACTTAATTATTTCTTTATTAGTTATTACGAAACCCTAAAAGCTGAAACTGTTAAAAGCGAGCGACGAAGCATGTCAGTCATCTAAATGATTTTCTGGAACGCAACAGGCTTAGTTTACGAAGTGTTAAAATTGTTTGTCTCGATATCTTTTTATCTGAAGGTTTTTACATTACTTTTTGCGAATTAAATGCCTAGTTTATTTTGTCACAACAATGGAAAAAAAATCTAGATATTAAAACGTAGCCTATAGTCACAATTCGATAAATATATTATAGATGAACACACAATCTAAGAGTTTTTACTTCTTCCATGCGTTTTCCCGGATTATTGACACATAGATTAGTTGCATAAGCCGCAACTCTCGAGAAAATGCGTTGGCGTTGGCACTAAACTAAATACAGTTTATTAGGTACGGAAGCGACCGCCAGCAGACAGTCCAACCCTAAAACTAGGTCGTGTTTTTATTTCCATGCTCCTCCAACATCCACTTGCATACCAGGCCCCGTAGCCGAATGGCATTTCTGCGAAACGAAACACCATCGAAACGATCCAGATTCCAGAAATGTAGTCTAGCTCTGTCGCGCCGATACGCAAGAGTTATAGAGATAGATAGCTATAGCTACGAAAGAGATATTATCAGGGGCGGCTCACTCCGCGATTCTATCGCCGCGCTACAAGTACATGCTGGCGGCCGCGAGTTCGCGGCCTAATCAGGGGTGGCGCGCGTTCTCACGGAACGCACGTTCGTACTTTCCGTTGTTGCTTTACGTCGCAAATACTTTTTTAAGGTTCATATGGGATGTCCGCGTGTGGAATGGCTAATAATGCTTAGTTAAATAGCCATCATGAATAAAGTAGTACAATCTTACACAGATCTACTATTGATTGTCCCACGGAAAAGTTCAATATCTAAGGCTTGCGATGTTGGGACTTAAACAAAAATATATGAATACTGTATATATACCTAGAGAGTACCCAAAACTTGACTATAATAGTATAACATTTTATCAGAGTATTAATTCGTTTTAATCCATAGGCAACCCTATCGTCCGCGGCTGCGCACGTGCGGCTCGTTTCTTTGTTAGAATTTTGTAGGCATTTAAAAAGGCGGCATTTTGTGAACATCAAAGCAGTGGGCCTTCTGTACTTGTACTATTATATATTCTGTGATATTATCGTGAGCGTTGGCGCATTCGGGTACGCACACTGTTCCCGCTTTTAAATCCTCTCGCACTTCCATTCATCATTACTGTTTCTTTCTTACATTCATCTCTTTCGTTCCTATTGTGGGTTAGAGTCCCACCTATCGGCTATCCTCTTATGTAGAACTAAGACAGGGATCAGGGTTTTCTTTATTTAGTAATAATCATATTTTTGTTTATTCTTACATTTTTCTTATAATTTAAGGAAATTACAAGCTATGATGCTTACAGTTTTATTAAGTATCAAAACAGTTCGCTTATGTTACATCTATTCTTTTAAACTTTTTTCTCCTTTCATTTTAGTTCTTCTTTTATATATTTGTTTTTTTTTTTATTTTACATAATTATGTTTCTCTTAAATATATTCACTAGAAAACATATATTTCTATTTCGTTTTACAACCTTCTTTACTATTTGGAAGCAGAATTCTAAGAAAGTTTCCATCTCTGGGTACGTAGCCGAATAGCACAAACGAAACGCTCACGAAAAGAAACGCTCGTAGATATCTATCTTGCATATTGGCGCGACAGAGCCAGACTACCTTTCGCGGCGTTTCGATTTCGTTTCGCGTCGCAGAAATGCCACACGGCTAATACGGCACTTTTACTCTTCATGATGGACTAAGGTCGTGTTGGGATTAGTCCAGTTTTCTCACGCTGTTTTCCTTCAGTGAAAAGCGATTGGCAAATATCAATAGTTACTTATTTGTTTTGCAAATGACAAAGTATTTTTTAACAGCACGTGCCAAAATTGATAATCGAGCAAGCAAAATATTCCAATATTGAACTTTTCCAAATTGAGTTTGGAGGGTTTCAAAACACGAAGGTTAAACAAATTTTACCATCGAGTGAATTACAAAATGTTTAAATTTAATAAACATGATTCAAAATACAAAGGTCAGTTCTACCAGTCTGCTCAGGATATTAAGTTAAAAGCAAGGATTATTAATATAAGATTTACAATCTTCACAATAAGAATCGTACTTACCTCCATCTTTTAGCGCCACCTATTAAATACTATCATAACTACATGTAACTACACCTATGATGACTTAAAATTTCTTTTTCTACTCCCGTTGTTATTCGTGAGTTACAAGGTCGTGCATAGAACTTTAAAACCCTACATAAAAGGTGTCAGGACAAGTCTATCTAGTCTATACCCTGAAAACATTTAGTAGCAGTAGCACGATATAGCTGTTACAGTTCAGTAAATACATTGCTACCAACTTAACAAACCAATTCGCAGAGTCGAGACTCTTTCGTTTTCTGCTGCGTTCATTGGCGACGCGTCGAATCGCATTCAAATGTATGAGAAGTGATGAGAACTCGATTCAACTCGGCTCGTTTCGTCTTAGTGGCCAGGCTTCAAAGAACCATACCATAGACAGTTTTATTTTCATGTTTGCACTCAAACTGCATATTCAAAATGGTAGGCGGTCCACTAGATAACTAAGATGACTGAAAGTAGGTATTTGTTGATTTATAATTTTCTTTCAAAATAAGTGCTTGGTCGTAGAAAAAGTATTGTATGCAACGGTGTTTAACTGAGTCAAAAAATGCTCGTGGCGTCTTTATTAACAATTTTCGGCTTCGCCTCAAATTGTTACCCACGCCACTCACCTTTTTTAACCTCTTTTAACCACCAGTTGCATAAAATACTATTTTTTCAAAATGTGTATTGACGTGATATTATGATATTATAAACGTCCCAGAAAATGTCGGTCACTCCATACAAAAATAAAGAATTATGTAATTGGTTCTTATAAAAAAAATTGTATGGGCTTTGACAGTCCCGTATTATATCGTTCTTGGACTTCTTGGTTAAAATAAAAGTATGGTCTCTTGTGGATTGTGGATAAAATGCCACTTTCTCAGCACGTAATGACATATTACGTTGTTCCGAAAACTCATACGTAAAATAGTAGGCACTAATCTATATGTAGGCATATATATAGTATGTAAATAGGCTGACGGAATGACACTGGTTCCCTGGAAGCTGGGTCGGCCCCTCGTCTGGGATGCCACGTGCGAGGACACTCTCGCGCCGTCCCATCTTCGAGGGACCTCACCAAGGGCTGGCGCTGCTACCGAGGCGCCGAACAACTCAAGCAGCGCAAATATGCAGCAATCGACACCGGCTGCATGTTTGAGCCGTTTGGGGTAGAGACGCTTGGGCCGTGGGGTCAGAGAGCGCACGGCATTTTCACAGAGCTGGCCAAACGCCTAATAGACGCGTCGGGTGACCGGAAGGCTGGAGCATATCTTGCCCAGCGCATCGGCATTGCTGTTCAGCGCGGCAATGCCGCCAGCCTTCTGGGCACCCTACCGGCCGGCTCTGACTTAGGTTCTATTTTTTATTTATAGGGTTTTATTTTACAGATAGTTTTAGTTCAGTTATAATTTAATTTAATAGTTCATAGTGTAGTTTTATTTGTGTTAGTTAAAATTAAGTAAATAAATATGCCTGTAAACAAACTATCTACAATAAATATATTAGTTAATTCTCTTAGTAGGCTGAGAGTAACGTTTTACTATTTAAATCGATAAGAAAAGAAATAAAACTCACCTTTATTTAATTAAACTGTAGCTAATTGCAACTTACAATTCTGTAACGTAATTTATCGAGTTCTACTTTAGCTTTTTTTTGATAAAAATTCGTTTATTGCACATAAACACAAAAACAATTGTTGAAGGATAAGGTTACATCCATTTGTGCATATCCTAATTATTATTAACACTAGTTTCCAGGGGTCCCCGCACTAGGCTAGGCCTGTACCGCGGGAGACCAGTATTGCATTTATATGTCATGAACGTTAGAGAAACATATTAGCTATATAATTAAAGTACAGTGTGAACAATTATTAAACATTGAGTCTGTTGCCTAAAATATTACAGTTTGCAGAAGCTATTTTAAACTATGGTTATAATTAGATTATTATAAAATTACTTATTGAAGTAAGAAGTAAGATTCATGGTAGTCTGTTGACATTAGTTAGAAAGTTAGAAGTTAGAAAATCATAGCTGGCTCGAGGCTTTGGATGGGTAAGGGATTAATGGATTCTGGCGGACTGAAAGTAATTTTTGGTGACCTTTAAAGCTCGGCCATACATGCGCGTTAGGATAGCGTAGGCACTTTATCTGTGGAGGAGGCTTTAATTGTCGAAATTCTTACATTAGGTACTTTTTAAACCCCCGACGCAAAAACGACGAGGTGTTACCAGTTTGACGTGTCTGTCTGTTTGTCTGTCTGTCTGTCTGTTTGTGTGTATGTGTGTCTGTGGCATCGTAGCTCCCAAACGGATAAACCGATTTAGATTCAATTTTTGAATTACAGCAGAATCAGTCGGGAGTGTTCTTAGCCATGTTTCATGAAAATCGGTCCACTATGTCGCGGTCGGGGATTTTTTCAAAATTTTAATTTTGTGGTTAGGTTATTAGTTATTACATTGTCATGCACTTTTTCCGTTGTCCACGTCCCTACGTGGATGTCAACTGTCATAACCTAACCCAAGCGCGGATCCAGCTTCGTGCCCAGGGGGGGGTCACGTGGTAAAGGCCCAGGCCCCAGAGGGGGGGTCACGTGGTCTATTTGTATGGCCAACCTAGGCTCCAGGGGGGGGTCATGACCCCCATGACCCCCCCTGGATCCGCGCATGACCTAACCACAAAATTTAAATTGTGAAAAAACTCCCGATATAGTGGACCGATTTTCTTGAAACATGGCTAAGAAAAGAACACTCCCGTCTAACTCAGCTTTCAAACAAAAAAAAACGAAATCAAATCCGTTCGGGAGCTACGATGCCACAGACAGACACACACACAGACAGACAGACAGACACGTCAAACTTATAACTTAAAAATCGCAGGCCAGCAAAACTTTTCGTTAGGTCTGACTTCGTCTTTCCTTCGCCCCAGAGTGGTTTCCTGTGTAACCGTTTGACTTATATTGAGAAGGGTCTGATCTTTTTTGATACGATCTTGCCTCTTACGTACATTTGCAAATGAAAAGAAAGAATGTCGTTGCGTGACAGAGGACCGCCAAGGTCGTCTGTTCAAAAGCCATAACAAATTACCAAATTAGAATCAACCTAAATTATTTTTCACCACACCAACTAATAACGGCATTCTTTGCTATTCGAAAACGGATAGCAAAATTGCATTTTATTCACAAGAGTGCAAAGTAATTGAATACAAGCCAAAATCGAAGATGGCGGCTAGGATATCGGTCCGACATCCGATATCAGATCGGATAATGTGAAAACGCACTTAGAGTCTAACCAAATTCACAAGTCATCATATATACGCTTTAGTTAACAAATATACAAAGTGAGTATGATGGAGTGAAGTCATTAAAAACTTCAGGGTGTTGCTTAAACCACGAGTAAATAAAAAAAATTAAAACATAAGTAATTTTTCTAACGAAGATTTGCACCGTTTAGAAATGATGCATCTTTATTTTTAACCGCCTTCCAAATCTCAAAGGAAGGGGTTATCAAGTCGTCTGTATGTTTTTTTTTTTTTTTTTATGTTTGTTCCTCGATATCTCCGTCGTTACTAGACCGATTAAAAAAATTTTTTTTTTGATTGAATGTATATGCATACAGATTGGTCCCATTTTTCTCAGAACCCAGTTCTGATGATGGGATCCTGGAGAAATCGAGGGAACTCCTCAAATGTGAAAGGCATAGATATGGTGATTTTTGTGTTTTTAAAGGAACAGCATGCATTTACGTACGGAACAGTGACATTTGGTGCAGTGGAACTCCTGATGATGGTCAGAATGGAACTCCTCAAATCTGAACGGCACACTTATAGTGACTTTGGTATTTTTATAAGAACAGCATGCACTTACGTCCAGAACAGTGATATTTGGTGCAGTGGAATTGCTGATGATGGTCAGAACGGAACTCCTCAAATCTGAACGGCACACTTATAGTGACTTTGGTATTTTTATAAGAACAGCATGCACTTACGTCCAGAACAGTGACATTTGGTGCAGTGGAACTGCTGGTGAAGAGTGAGCCGCCCCTGGTTAGAGATTTCCGTTCTGATAATCATTCTCATCTGTAAGTACTTCAGAATTATCCAGATTTCAAAATTGGTTCAGAAATGACGGAGATATCGAATAACAAACATTAAAAAATATACAGACGAATTGATAACATAATCCAACATTTGAAAGTATTTATCACCAGAACCCCAAAGGAAGGCGGTTTTTTTTTCTTAAAAATTATTTCATACAAATTAAACATTAGCTTCTAACTACGCCATTATTTTTGCAATTGACATAATTCCTAATACATTGCGTCCTATAAAAAATCTTTAAAGCGCAAGACAAAATGATAGTCAGTTTGGCGATGGCTACAGTTTGATTTGTTGCTGAAGTTACAGGAGACACCTTTTCATGTACCTAAATAATGATGACATTGCCTCACTTTGCCCGACTCTAAGGCCTGATTTAGACGGCGTGCGAACTCGCATGCGATTTTAGTTACATTGCGGGCTGTTGAGGTTACCTACAGTTTTGCACAGCCATCACATACCGCAATGTAATAAAACTCGTATACGAGTTCTCGTACCGTCTAAATGGGCCATAAGTCAGTATGTATTCTAATTTTAATATCAGAATAGGTCGGTTATTCTTTCAAATCCTATTTGTGTCAAAGGCCATAAGTCCCACTTTGTCACCATAAGGACGAGATTTGCTTCTATATTTAAACGAATAACCTTTCAAAGGGTTCTTGTTGTCAAGCGAGTCGAGCGACAAAGTGGGATAGCGGGTTTAGCCGAAGTGACAATCTCACAAGATCCGTAGCAACAGAAACGTAAATGGCTCCGTGCCAATACGGAAGAACAATATAATTGCAATATCCTACCAAGCGTGACCCATTGTCACTTCGGCTAGGCCGGCTGTTTGCTCGGAAATGATAGATATAGCCAGGTCCACACAGAGCGAGGCAATGTTCTCACACGGCAAACGTCCATTGTAGACGGACCACTGCCTAGGCAGGTTTCTCTCCCGAGCATAAAGCTAGGAACATACTACGCGGACGTCCGTCGTAAATCGACCGCGGACGGGAATCTGGACAATGGAAATACACACAACCGTGCAAACTATCGGTCGACGGACGTGGACGTGGCCTTGAGCGCATGGACGTCCGATCGAAATCTGGCTCTCTGGATGTTTTGTTCCGTGCACACTGATGGGTCGCGGTCGCGGTCGATTTACGACGGACGTCCGCGTAGTGTGTTCCTAGCTTAACGCACGTACTGCCTTGGCCGAGGCACATCTACATGGCCCATTTGCCTCGCTACGTGCCTCGCTCTGTGTGGACCGGGATTACTATTCTGTCTCTACGGAGCGTAGTTAGATGACGCGGCGTGCATTCTCGATAAACAAGCTGCATTAGGTATATAGGTAGGTAGATAAGGCGCAAGGTGACATTGGTCGGGCGTTGAACTGTGGCCTTGCTGCGGTAATGGGCTGTAGGTTCCTGCAGTTACGTCACTTCTGCAACAATGTTTGTTTCATGCTGTAACTGGGGTGTAGCTGTGATGAGGTATGTGTGTTAGTGTGGTTAACATGGAGTTTTATATGTTACTATTGTTACTGGATAGTTTAAATGTCACAGAAAAATTATTGTACTTATGGAGAAACTGAACAGCTCTTTTAAACAGTTACTGACTAGAAAAAAAAACATATGTAAATTTTTCGTGATATTGTATTCTAAAACGTCAAATCTTATGGCCAGTATATGTGACCTTGGACTGCCGGCGTAGCCAAATGGCAATCGTCGACGCCAGACGCCGACAGAAATGCAGTCTGGCTATGTAGCGCCAATACGCTAGAGCGAATAGAAATCGATACCTAGATATCTACGAAAGCGATATTATCGTGAGCGTTTGTGCATTTGGCTACGGGGCCTGGGTACGTAGCCGAATGGCACAAACGCTCACGAAACGAAAGGCTCGTAGATATCTATCTCTATCGCTTTTGCGTATTGGCGCGACAGAGCCAGACTACCTTTCGCGGCATTTCGTTTTCCTTTCGCGTCGTAGAAATGCTATTCGGCTACGACACCTGGCAGGCAAGCATGGTCGCGCGATAAACAATAAAACATCGGGCCGTCCCTATCGCACTTACCGAATATTGCGATAGGGATGGCCAGATATTTTATCATTTATCGCGCGATCATGCTATCGGTGCTGATGATGTAGATAGGTTAGTTTTTCCAGAGTATGTACGTATGGTTGTATGTTTTTCGTACAACTGAGTTTAGTTCTGATCGCAGCGAGCATTGACTTATTTAATTTTTTGGCAGCGCGCGGCAATTTCATTTGGGCGGGAGGCGTATGATATTATGTAAGGTACTGGCGCCTAAGATATCCCATATTATTTTTATCTTTTACACAGAATACATATTAGTACATCTTTTATCTAAGACACCGAACCCTGCGACACCGAACCTGTAGGTTGATATTTGACATTGAAAATTAAAATAGTATCGAGAGTGTAGGAGATGTCATCTCATATCCGCTCGACCTCATCGTTAGGTAGGTTATTATTGTATATTAAGATTCCGCAGAAACATCCCGTAAAATCCCAAATCCCTTGTATTGTACTTGCCTAACTTTGCATTTATGACATGAGGTATATCGTATATCTTAAGCGGAAAATAGTGCAGTATGTAGCTTCAGATACCCAGGTTAGAGAAATACAGCAATTTTTGAGATTTTTGAGTCTCACGCGTTTGAATTCAGAAAATTGTCACTGAAAATAATAAGCAAGTCACCGTTTTCAACCGGTATTTTAGTGACAAAATCCCGTATGCGAGATTCAAAAATCGCCCCCCTGTTTTACACAACAGTTGTTTTTAATTTTAATGCCATAATAATTACATACAAAGTTTCATTACATTAGCTGCAAACAGCGGACACATAAGCGGATATCCATGATGAGTTTACTCATTAAATTATATAAGCTGTTTTTGTCCATAATTCCAAATACCTAACGTTGTCCATTTCGTGATTGGCGGAAGCAATTTGGTTAAACTATGAATTTCCATAATACGGTTTCAAGGATTTCGTCGTTCGCGAATGTTATTGACAAGGCCGAGCGAGTATTTTCACGAAATATACGGCTTTTGGAAAAATGTACATATTGACAGCTGTTTCGCAAATGGAATAGGAATTCTGATATTTTTTTGAGGAAAAAATAACATTAGATAGAAGCCGCGGGGAACGATACGAATACTTTACATAGTTTGGATTCTGTTGATAGGTACAAAATATTAATATTCACAGAAATTCCAGGGCACCATTCCATACCTTAGGTAAATGTGGCACTTACTTAGCTTACAGTGTATTTTTAACCCCCGACGCAAAAACGAAGGGGTGTTATAAGTTTGACGTGTCTGTCTGTCTGTCTGTTTCTATTGTTTGAAAGCTGAGTTAGTCGGGAGTGTTCTTAGCCATGTTTTATGAAAATCGGTCCACTATGTCGCGATCGGGGGTTTTTCCAATGATTTTGTGGTTAGGCCCGACTAACCTAACCTAACCTAACTCAGCTTTCAAACAAAAAAAAAACTAAATCGGTTCATTCGTTCGGGAGCTACGATGCCACAGACAGACACACACACACAGACAGACAGACACGTCAAACTTATAACACCCCTTCGTTTTTGCGTCGGGGGTTAAAAAAAGATGACAATAATAAAATTTACAATTTAAATACATGTAATTAACCATAGAATGCCGTTCGCTAGTTTGAAGGTGGTACAGCGACATCTAAAGAAAAATCTGGACATCAAAAAATACTTATACATTTTACGACCACAAGTCATTACCCAGTTTGTGGGGCTAACAGTGACATCTAGCGAACAGCTTGCACTACGGCATATTTATAATTGTTTTTCACGCCCTCTATCGTTAATTTTCCTAAACATATCCTAAGTACATCGGATTTACTATTTCCTTTGACTGAAAACACCGTGGCGCTTACGGCGTTATGAGCGATGTTTGTGTACAAATACGACGCCGCGGGATGTAAGCGCCATCGACAATAAGGGTCCCTTTAACCAGATAACGTCACCAGGCGCCGGCCCGTGCACTCGATCAGGGTAGTGCGCGTTTGAGTTTCGGCGCTCTTGGGAAGAAGTTTCACTACGTAGGAAAATAAATCGCGAGCGTAGCGAGCGCGAAATTTTTTTCATAGTAATGCCGTAATTTGAAGATTAACGCAATGCAGAATTTATGGATTTCATCATACAGAGTGCGAAAGGGACAAATGGTTGAACTTTCGTAGTCGCACCCTAGTATAGTTACGTGTGGCTGAACGTGGATATCATGTACATAAAATAACAAACAAAATGGAGCACTATAGTGGCCATGTCAGGAAAGCAGATTCGGAATTTGTCCTAACTAAAATAGAAGATAATTGTAAATAGTAAGCGCGATTTTTTTTCCTATTGACTCGATTAATTAAGACAACCCGCCAGCAGGGAATCCGCGAACTTTCAAGCTTTTATCGTCTGCAGAGCTGCGGTCTTTGACATATTTTGGGTCTATTTTGCGCGCCTATGTTCCCGACTTTTAGACCTTATATTTCGCCATCACTATTATTTTTATAATACTAAGAGTTAATTAAGAGATTAACTGCGGACTCGATCGTCACCGTCGGGATGCCCATTTTGGTATTTTGCCACTAAGTGATTTGAGTGCTTTGAAATTCGCTCACCATCTGCTGTGACTCACAAAACTGCGCCTCTCTTAGACGTTTTGCGCCTTTGGCTTTATGAGGAACTACGCTTTGGACTATCGGGTAGACTCCTATTTTTGCATTTGGATAGCGACGTAACTTTGCCATTCGCCGCACAACAACGTGGTTCGTCAAGGGCATAAGGGCTAGCAACAGCGCCCTTATGAATGGCAATGTGGTGCAACTTTCCACTTAATCTGAATTACAAATCTAGATTTTCAATAGGTGGATTCATTTCCGACTCCTCTCGCCATTTTGTGATATGTGCGCGCCCACGCAACGTATAATTTTTTGTATGTATTTTTCCACATTATCGATTTTGGCGCCCCCTTACCATGTGGCGCCTAGAGCGATCGCTCCACTCGCTCTACCCTTAATCCGGCCCTGAACGTCACATATATCCACAATACCTACTCGTATTCGTACTATGGCGTATTTTTTTGATTTGTATTTGTAGTATAATATACGTTCGCATGATTATTACATCACATCAACAGTTATCTAAGGTACAACATCCGCAAAAAACGAGTTTCTGTAGCTAATTATTATTCCATATATTAATCATTTTATGGTTCCTTACCTCAGAAGTAACAGAAACTTGATAGGATAACTTTGTTGTCCGTCTGTTCATCTGTCCGTCTGTCAAGTCCAGACTCTTTACCTGAAGGACTCTTTATATGAATCCAGATGAAATTAAAACTGTTCCTATACTGAGATCTACAGTTCTTTGAAGCTGTGAGAACAACTTGTTTGTCTGTAAACTTAGAAGAATACTTCTGTATAATATGTTGCAAGAACGTGTATTGTGACTCTAATTAATAATAGTTTACATATTTTTATAATTTTTAATAAAAACTACAAATAACGGGCGATAATTAAAAAAATTAAATACATTTCACAGGCATTTAAAGAAAACTCTTTATAAATTGAAATAGATATCATAAACGAAAGAAAAAAACCGGCCAAGAGCGTGTCGGGCCACGCTCAGTGTAGGGTTCCGTAGTTTTTCATATTTTTCTCAAAAACTACTGAACCTATCAAGTTCAAAATAATTTTCCTAGAAAGTCTTTATAAAGTTCTACTTTTGTGATTTTTTTCATATTTTTTAAACATATGGTTCAAAAGTTAGAGGGGGGGGGACGCACTTTTTTTTCCTTTAGGTGCGATTATTTCCGAAAATATTAATATTATCAAAAAACGATCTTAGTAAACCCTTATTCATTTTTAAATACCTATCCAACAATATATCACACGTTGGGGTTGGAATGAAAAAAAAAATCAGCCCCCACTTTATATGTAGGGGGGTACCCTAATACAACATTTTTTTCCATTTTTTATTTTTGCACTTTGTTAGCGTGATTGATATACATATTGGTACCAAATTTCAGCTTTCTAGTGCTAACGGTTACTGAGATTATCCGCGGACGGACGGACGGACGGACGGACAGACAGACATGGCGAAACTATAAGGGTTCCTAGTTGACTACGGAACCCTAAAAAGGCAAGGCCCACTGGTGGCCGAGCCGGGAATCGAACCCGGGTCTTCAGCTTACGCGGCTAACATCTTTACCACTAGACCACACGCCCGCCCATTATTATATATTATATATACCTAGTAGTGTGAATACTTGAAAAAAGAACAAATCAAAAATATTAAATAAAAAAAAATTTGATTTGGTCCCTAGTTGAAAACTCTTTAATTAAGTAGATTTTATTAAAAAAATGTTTTAAATTTTGGATACACGAGGTACAGTCACCGGCATAAATAAGTGATGATTTCTATACCTTGTCACTTTAACGTCGTGTTTGAAATGTCAAACGATTGAAAGCGACAAGGTACAGAAATCATCACTTATTTATGCCGGTGACTGTACGGTCCAAAAGTCTCCGGCCCGAGTAATATGGCGAGTTGGCGACAGATTAAAAAAAGTATGGATATCATTGTGTTCGTCATTTATTCCACTTTTTTGGTGTATAGTTTCTTAAGGTGTCTGTTGACTATAGGTTTTTTTTATGGTGTTTAGTGCTAGGTTAGTGCCCAAACTTTTGTCTTTCGTATACATGAATAAGTAATTAGACAAATATGTAATGGACATTGGCATAAGGGTCTGCGGTAAACTGTAAATCGGAGCTTGAACATGATGTTCGTAAAAGTAGGACGATTTTTTTGTCCATCTTTCGAACACATTGCCTTTTTTAGGGTTCCGTAGTCAACTAGGAACCCTTATAGTTTCGCCATGTCTGTCTGTCCGTCCGTCCGTCCGTCCGTCCGTCCGCGGATAATCTCAGTAACCGTAAGCACTAGAAAGCTGAAATTTGGTACCAATATGTATATCAATCACGCCAAAAAAGTGCAAAAAAAAAAATTTTTTTTTTACTAGGGTACCCCCCCTACATGTAAAGTGGGGGCTGATATTTTTTTTCATTCTAACCCCAACGTGTGATATATTGTTGGATAGGTATTTAAAAATGAATAAGGGTTTACTAAGATTTTTTTTTGATAATATTAATATTTTCGGAAATAATCACTCCTAAAGGAAAAAAAAGTGCGTCCCCCCCCTCTAACTTTTGAACCATATGTTTAAAAAATATGAAAAAAATCACAAAAGTAGAACTTTATAAAGACTTTCTAGGAAAATTGTTTTGAACTTTATAGGTTCAGTAGTTTTTGAGAAAAATACGAAAAACTACGGAACCCTACACTGAGCGTGGCCCGACACGCTCTTGGCCGGTTTTTTATTAAATGGTCAAAATTCTCAGCTCTCCAATTGTTTTTAGTTACCTATGCTTTATGTTTTTTTAGTGTACCTAGTAGAAACATTTCTGGTAAGTACCGTTTATTTCCTATAATATGAGTTTTACTAAGAGGAAAATTTCTTTCATCATCCAAAATGAACGATTTCCTTGAATCATTTCACGTCATCCAACGACATTGCGACGTAACAGTCGATTTTTGATCGTGTGTGGATTCCGGTGCCCTCGCCTGCTTTCTGTATTTCAGATCAATCGTTTTTCACGATTTACAAATGTACGAGTAAGTACATTTTAATTTTAGCGACATAATCATTGGCTTATGGAATCTTTATTATTAAAATTACCTACTGTAAAGTAACTTTAATGCCCTCTTGGTCATAATCTTCGCTGGTCGATTGCTGCTACCTTTTCGAACTACCTTCAAGGATGGCAGAATTCTACCTCTATAAATAGTAGAAATTGCCACGTTTTTCTTGCTGAAATGGTCCACTGTGAACTTTTTTACCGACGCGAATGTTAGTTAGTCTATAGTGTACAACGCGTAGTCTCAAAGCTTCATGTTATCCATGCCATCTTTGAGAAACAAAATGACTTATGAAAGAAACAAATGAAAATTATGTTACACAGAAGAGATAGCTATCTACAACTTCTAGAGCAAACTTGTTGACTACTTGCTAGTATTTATTTTAGAGCTGCATAAAATAAATTTATTCTCTTTTTTTTTATCACCCGTTAGGTATGGCACATACATTATACAATCATGTCGAGCACACATAAGCTAATATTTAATATATCAAAACAATTTACACTTAGCTTAAATGTAAAACAGGTCCTTCATGAACCGTACCAAAAATATGCTCGCAAATTACGGATCGAGGAAGTCGCCAGCTTTTCGTACGTCACCCAGACGCTTCGTGGTTTTTGAACAAATAATTGTTGGTGGGACTTCCGGTTCGGGTGCCATCTTAGCGGCATCATGTCGCGAATAATTTCTCCTTCTTTTGCTCATTAATGTTGTTTAAAGTGTAATATCGATAGCTTATTATGCAGTAAACTAATGTTATAGTGAGAAGCTGATGAAGAATTAATCTCGAAACGCGTTTAGCCCCTTTTTTGTCATCGACGGCCGATAGTCCACGTGCCCTTGTAAAATCTAGCTATCAATTTACAAGTGCCAACTACCGAACAACGTCGCACTTACCCTGACACTGGCAAAATAGTCCCACCAAATGGGACTGAGGCCATTTATTAAAAAAAAAAAAAATGTTGGTGGGTGGGTACAGTTTGTGCCCCCATCGGGAGTTTCAACTCCAAATGGTACCTAGTTTCTACCGACGCTCATTTATTTACGAGTATTAATTACGTTTCAAACTTTGAGTGCTTTCCGCCGCTCCTGCCACAACTTATCACATTCTGTGATAGGCTGCGACATATACATTTTGTGTGGTCCCGTTATGTTGTAGAAAAAAGCTGGTATTTGGTATGACCAGAGCATATGCATAGAGCAATAATCTGGGGGGCTACCATGACGTGCTAAAGACGTTCAGTTTAGGTTGAGAGAGAGGGACGGAGCTATGTAACTGCTATAGCTGTGTCCCTTTCTCTCAACCTAAACTGAACGTCTTTAGTACATCATGGTAACCCCCCAGATCAAGCAAGCACCTTGCTCGTTTTTGCTCAGAACGTATAAGTTATGGAATGAGCTACCTTATTTTTGATTTTTTCTTGGGTTCTTCAAGGAGCAGGTATTTATCAACAGTTGGCAACGCATAACTCGCATAAGTGGGTCCTCTTCTTGTTTATAAGTGCATGGCGATGACTGCTTTCATCTTATGGAGGCTTACATATGAGTAGGTAACTATCATAAGAAATTATCTGAAAAGATCGGATCTCTTTCGATACCCTTAAACCTAAAAGAAACTATAAACGAGAAAAATAAAAAAAACTTACTTAAAAAATACTTTTTTGATTGCATCTCAACATAATTTCTAACATAGTTAATATGTTAAAACTATTAATTATATATAATATATACACATTTACAAATATATTAAATAAGAAATAATTAAACACCTACAACTAATTAAGCTTAATAGCTAATGCATATATATTAACTAATTATTCTTGGATCAATTATTGGCTGGCAGCTAAGAAAATCATCCTGTATCCGCCACTCGCCCCACTCAGTGCCTACGCAAACTCGTCCGATCTATTCTAATTAACGTCTACTTAACTAACGCGATACGCTTACGGAAAACCTTAGCCGCTTAAGTCCTTCTTGACGCGCACGATGCAGTGAGATAAGAATGCAATGCACGGTCGGTTGTGTATCTACTTGAGTGGGTGCTATTTCATTTTTACCCGCTAATTTTGTAGTGTAAGTTATTGATTTGTAATTTTAATTTATCCTATGTATCACAATAAATTAAATGTAAAATGTATCCACGAATCGAGTGTCAACACAAACCTGATAGGGTTTCATGGCACTCTGGTGTATGAACAAATGTAAGATTTTTAATATAGAATAAATAAAAAAAAAAAAAAAAAATATCATTATTGAGTCTTAATCCTTGTGAGATTATCATCACTACCATCAGTCAAATTTAATTGTAAGTCCTTTAACAACTTTTCAGGATTCTCAGGACAATAATAAATAAGTAGAAAGGTTAGACTACTAGGTTTGTCTTATCCTCTCGTGCGTGAAAATGGGACTCTTTAATTAGTAACAGTTTACAGATAAAATACAATATTCTTAAGTTAATAAATCTATGCTTTTATTAATAATTAAAAATCTATATAGAATGTTCAACTAAAAAACAATTTTCGTTTTTTAATTAACGAGAAAGCCTGTGATTGGCAGGCCCTTGGTTTATTTATTTTTCATTATTTCGCTTTTTGGGCCAGACGCGTGATGGAATTGACCGCCTGTGTTAATTTACAACTTTTTCAACAAAAATATTACTTACGTTTCTATTATTTTGTTTGCTTTGTTCACTTTCTTATAGCATTCACAACGGAACAATTTATGAAGAAACAAGTTGATTGTGTTTTTATATTAAAGGAAAAAATGGAAAATTTACGCTTCCGGCGGGACTTGAACCCGCATCATTTGCAATCCGTTTGCAATGTTTAGAATCGTTAGCAGACGTTTCTGCTTGTTAAAAATAAATTAAGTCGATTGTGTGTTTGAAAACAATAGTTATTTGTTATACAAGGGAGCAAAGTTGTATTTTAACCGAGTGTGGAATTGTGCAATACACACGAGGTAAAATAACTTTGCATCCCGTCCATCCAAATTGAAAATGTTCATTTCAGCAAATATTTTAGAATAAATTAAGGTACAATAGTACATACATATCTACATAAGCTCACCTGTAGGGCAATTCCACGTAACTGTAATGTAAGTGACCACTTCATTGCGTGTTTTTTTATTTATGGTGCAAGTTGGAGTCTTAATTTATCTCTAGATAAGCCTACTTTTAATCCTTAGATATATTGATATTTAAATTGGCACCATGAATGAAGAAACATGCGAGTAATTGGTCACTTACATTACTCTGTTGCATGGAATTACCCTGTATACTCAAAAGAGGTAGGCAGAGCACTTGATCTCCCCAAGTTACAGAGCCACACGTAGCAAATTAAAGAGTTGAAAGAAAATGAAACCTATTAAAAAATATTTTT